>NC_084820.1:22445395-22745395 GCF_958449725.1 Rosa rugosa | reverse complement strand
CTTGTTCCTGATAGAGAGCGCTCGAGAGCGAGAAAAAACCTTAGAGCGTTGTCGCCTTTTTTCTTCCCCTTTCCGTCTGACAGTGCGCCTTAGGGACGTTGTTGTGTTTTTTCTCTGTCTAGTTGTCCAAGCTTGCTGTGAAGAAGTGGATCCTCAATTGTAAGGGCTTCACTCTGAATCACTGCGATTTGAGGGAGGTTGTGGAGGGGATCGTGGTCGTTGTCGGGTGTGATGATCTGGATTTTCGTTATTTAATTATTGCAATTAATAATGGACCAGTTATGTGAATTATGAGTATTTTGCTTGATTCGTATGTTATTGTGAAGTGGAATTATTTTCGGACGAAAAGTTATTCGAAAAGTGTGGATTTAGGGGGGTACGAAGTTTGACTTTTTATACGTTGAGTTTCTCCGAAAACTTCCTTCACAAAAATCGTAGAGCGCGTCGATACGAGTTCGTGGACATATGGAACGCGAAAATCAGAGTTCGTATGTGAAAGTTATGGTCTGCGGAAGTTTCAAATATTTTTAAAAAACCACTATAAATAGAAATTTCCATTTCTGGAAATTCACTATTTTCATTTTGGGAAGTTTCCTTTTTTGGAAAACTGAAAATCTCCGTTCTCTCTCCTAAACCGTGACGACCCGACCAGGACCGGCAGTTCCGACCCGGCCGCTATTTCCATCTCCGGCGACCTCCGGCCCCGAAACCACCACAGACCTCTTCGCCTCCACCGTGCGCTCCTCCCTGTGGCATCCTCTAGCGGCGATTTCCAACCACGACGGCACTGCCTGCAAGGCGCCTACTTTGAGTGTAGTCGGACCCTGTTGGAAATCCTAGCTCCGGCGACGCCATGACTTCAGACCAAGCTTGTTGAGTTCATAGGAACCTCCTCTATCGATCCATGGTGGTTGTTTTGATCGATTTACGTTGATATTGGTTCAACTTAGAGTGAACAATGTAATCTCGCCTTGTGGGCTTGATTTTGACCGATCTAGGCTGAGTTGGTTCAAACTTCAGGTATTAAAGTTGCTCTACTTGGTATTCTTGACATTTTGGACGGTTGGATTAAGATGGTTTTAAGTTTTGGCCGGCGGTAACCGTGGTGGTTGTGCCACCGCCTGTGGCGGCGTTCCGGCCATGTAAGGAACAGTTTCTGATTTTATAAAAACTCGTCGATACGAACGTTTTGATATATAATACGTAATTTTTGGAGATCGTATGAATATGTTATGACTTTTACGGTTTCGAACCGTTCGATTATTCGATCCGTGAGGATTCGAGCGTTTGATCGACTTGTGGTTTTGACATATCGATCGGAGGATTGTTCCGAAGACTTTGGGTGGTCTCAGATGTGGTTTCGCCTCGATTAGCGTCACTTTTGGGGATTTTAGTTCAAAACGGGGGTTTCAGACTTAAATCGCTTATGATTCATATACTAAGTTTAGACCGTATGTGATTAGGTACTTAACGAAGTACTCTTGGACGGATATTTTGAGGTTGTACTGCTTTGTTCTATATAGAAGACGCAGCAGAATTCAGAGGTGAGTAATCTCACAATGTTCATTTACGAACGAAGTTACCATTATTATTTTGGGCGTTATTTAACTGCAAACTATAGTTTGTATTAATAGGCATACTTGAGCGAATGACTACGTATAGATATATATTTACGTGAAATATATATATCCCTGTGAGTGATGTGTGATGAAACAATATGCATGATTGTGTTCATATTATTGTTGAATGCGACTTTTCGAGAAACAATATTGTGGAAAAAGATGTTTTCTATTGTTTGAAAAGTGTTGAGTTTGATGTTACATTTTTGAGTCAAGCGTGACTTATTTTAAATGTATTGGTCTTTGTACCAAGAGTCACAGATGGTGAGCAGGGATGCGGAAATCTTTTAGTAGATTTATGTAACGTTTTTAGGTCGGGTGCGACTTACTTAACGTTTGATTCGAAGACCAGACGGGGTCTGAAAATCATATGTCACAGATGGTGACCAAGGCAAGAAATCGGGAACCACGTCTTTGGCCGGGCGAGTGGTTATGATCAGTTAGAGGTTTAGTCTGTCTGCCATTATAGCTTATGGGGGTAACGGTCGAGGTTGCTGGAGACTCATAAGTGTGTAGTTTAAAAGAGAGTCTCAAGAGTATTAATTCTTTCTTTTATTGTCTAGATGAGACTTGATTTGCTTATTGATTGTTGAGTTAGCAAATAGTATGTTGTCACGGCAGTGACTTATGTTGTCCCTTCGGTGGAAAGGACATGGAATGTTGGAAGGAATCATGGTTGCATTGTTTCCTTAAGTTGATTGGTGTGAGTTGTTGATTGATGTTCATGAGTTACTCATACAAGCTTTCATAAGCTTACCGGGTTTGTTGTGTGGCAACCCGGTATACTATTCATAGGGGTTAATCCTGTAGGTCAGGGTAATCGTGGCTGAAGCTGAGGTAGCCTGTTGGCAGCAGTACGGGTAGGAAACAAATTTTGTTGGTTTTGCCATTGTTATGACTTCCGCTGTGTAGTAAGCTCTGAGGAGCATTTACGTTTATTTTGTTGTGGCAATTTAATTCGGTTAAAAGGAAAAAGTTTTCCAAGTATTTTGTGTTGATGGCTGAATTATCACGCATGTATAATTATGAGAATATATATTGATTTTTATTTGTGTTTAAAAATCGGGGTGTGACATCGGGTAGCGGTTCTTTTCACGGTGGTAGGGTTGGAGGTTGAGGGTGATGTCGTAGGTCCGATCACCTGAGGTCGTTGGTCCGAATCAAGCTTGGCAAGTTTGGGGTCCAGCGCAGTCAGAGTTGGAGAGGGGTGGATGTTTGACCTTTTCAAGGCTGGAGATATGAGGATTTGCAGGTTCAATCTGGACAGGGTGGAGGACTGGCCTGGCAACCAGAACCTGGCGGTGGCAACCCGACGCTGGTGGTGGTGCGATAGGAAGTCAGTGGTGCTTGCACATGTTTTGGGCTGGGCCTTGCAAGCTAACTATGATCCTCTTGTTATCTGGGCTTGTGCTTGGGTTTGGGCTCAATTTTTGTGCCCTACCTTGGCTGTTCTGTTATTTACATTTTTTTATTTATTTAGTGATAAATAAAAAATGCAAGCTGTTTAGTTTTGTTACACATTTTGCGAGTAATAAGTCTTTACATCTGTGTTGTAAGGCTAGTCTGGCTATATGCATGTGTGTGCACTTAAAGTGCCTTGTTTACTCTAAGTAGGCGGTGAATTCCTTATTTCATTACATGGTCACAACCTCCTAGTGGCATGGTGGAACTAAATGTCGTCGGAGTTATCTACCGGCGGCAACATAGTAGGAAAGTTGTGCTTTTGGTAATTATACTTCGTTGTAATCGAGTTATCTTTTCATTATGTCACTGCTATGTCAAAACAAATGGAGTAGCCAGTAGAGCGCTATTTGCTAGTTGATGCATGATATAATACATGTATTTGGTAGAAACTTCTGATATCATTTTAGGATGTTCTCTAGATGCTTATTATAATAAGGGGTTTAGGCTCAATGTCTCATCTTTGTATTCGACAGTTTCATTAATCAAGGCTTGAAGACAACCGCACCAACCCTTTAGAGCAAGTCCACCCGTTGAAGTTGGCTAGTCAAGACTATTCACTACTTTTTGCCTTTCATTTCCACCTTTTTTCTTGACCAGTCAGATACTGTTCATAAAAAGTCACCAAATGTCAGTTGGCAGGTCAAGAAATTAACCCAGAAAATGACCCAGAGTGACTTTTTGTTAACAGTATCTGACTGGTCAAGAAAAAATGTAAAAATGAAAGACAAAAAACAGTGAATAGTCTTGACAAGCCAACCTCAACAGGTGGACTTGCTCTTAGCTATCACTGTTAGAGATGCTCTTACGTCCCTACTTAACTGCTTGTTAAGCTTACTCTCCCTATACAATATTCTTTTACAGGTAGTAATTACTTTTGACCAATAAAAATTCATCTTGGTTAAATACACCTAGGTATCCTCGGCTATTGGTAAGAAAAACCATCAAGATAAAAAAAGAAAGTAAAAGGCAAGGGGTTGGATTGGGACGCGCTCAAAAGCCTTATCTCTACGTCCCAAAACCCAAAAGCACACAATATTTCAGAGACTCGAGACTCGAGAGAGAGAGAGCTCAAGAAGAAGAAGACGAACAATGTTGGGCGCAATCTCCATAGCTCCACCTTCCACAGTTGCCTTACCCCCAAAGCTCCTCTCCCCCATCCCCAAGTCCTCCTTCAACGGCCTCAGACTCCAACACGTCTGCCCCGTCGGCATTCGCCTCCCCACGGCGTCGTTTCGGAGGTCCAGCTCGCCGTCTTCCTCCGTGGTTATGATGGCCAAGAGAGAGGAAGAGATGAAGGAAATCAGAACCAAGACCACTGAAGAAATCAACGAGGAGGTGGTCGACCTTAAAGGAGAGCTCTTCATGCTTCGCCTCCAGAAATCGGCTCGGAATGAGTTCACATCCAGCGAGTTCCGGCGTATGCGCAAAAGGGTATTTCATTTTCAAATAGCTTATCATAATTTGAAGACGATTGTGAAAAATGTGGGTGTAGGGTACTTGGTTTAAGACGGGAAATGGAAATTTTGTGGCTTTAAAGTGTTCGTTAGTGAAATTAGTTTTGAATTTGATAGACTAACCCATAAAGTTTAGTAATTTGTAAATTTTGTGTAAAAGCTTTTCAAGAATTGGGTAAAAATCTAAGTAGACTATGACACCAGCATGTTTATCATTTTGCTTTTTGTTTAAAGTTCTGTTCTTTTCTAATTTTGGGAACCCAGACTTGAGCATGTGCGAGAGTTTTGATGTATTCACAGCCGAGTTTCATATTGCTAGTTCACTAGACTTCGATTGCTTGGTTTTCAATCTCCTGAACTTGATTTTTGGTTTCTTCTCAGCACTTTTAAGTATAGGTGCCATCTAACTATTTAAGTTACAGATTATTTTTTCAAATGAATTGTGATTTGTGAACTGAATCAATAATGATAATGTGGGTTTTATTTTAGTCAACTTATCTGAAAAAAAGTTTGTTGAGAGAAACAAATGAGAAAGGGAATGGAAATGGAACTTTCCAATTCTAAATTGTTTTGGCATAATGGTAGCTGAAATTAGGTTTTCACTGCATAGGTAAATGCCTATCGACTCTGTGAGAGCCTTAACATAGCTTTATAAGTTGTCAGAATGAAGCCAAAAGTTAGTGTATGATGGCAACTGAAGGTGTGTATTTGTATTTTTTGTTCTTTGAAAACAAAAAACACTTATAGCGTGGCAACTTGAGACCTATATATAACACAGAATTGGAACTTTTTACAGTAGAAAGCTTCACTTACAACACTTGTAGTGTGCCACTTAACTATACAGTCTACTAAAATGACCTAAGATATGTGAGTTCTGTGAAGTCTTTCACTTAAAAAGCTTGCAAGAATGTTGTTTCTATTCTAAAGTTTCTATTCTAAAAAAACAAATTGTGTTTGCAAGAATGCGAAAGAATCTAAGATGACTACAACCCCAGTAAGTCTATCCTTTTCTATTTTTATCTTTTAATTTCTTAGTTCTTTTTGGCTGCAACTTCTGAGTTTGGATTGGGTGATGAGTGGAGCTGGGTATTACATTATGCATCAAATTGAACCCTGGGTGCTTAATGTTGCTTCACTTTTGGTCTCCTGTACTCAAGCTTTGATGTATTTCCAGCATCTTTAAGTTATACCCATGCAATCTGAGTTAGACATTGCTCGACTGTTAGACTTAAGTTGGTTGTTTGGTATCCATGTTTCTGTGCAATGATGAGTTTTTGAGGTTCTTGGGGGATACTACACTTTGGTACTATACTTATTTGAAGTTCGTTTTTAATTGTAGATTGCTCGCTTGCTTACTGTTAAACGGGAAAGAGAGATCGAGGATGGAATTGGTAAGAGGTTATCAAGAAAGTTTGACCGACAATGGAAGAGAAGCATCATTGTCAGACCACCTCCGTCCTTGAAGAAGTTGCAAGAGGAAGAAGCAGCTGCAGAAGCCGCAGAAGCTGCAAAATCTGCTTGAGTTGTATGTATTCAGCGAATACCATGTAGTCTACCTATGCAAATTAGAAATATGAGAATTTCTTGGCTTAAATCGTTCAATTCCTCCAGACAATTTGTGTATAATCTGTTGTTATCGGTAGGGTAATGTGGTATTTTCCTCTCAAGTCCACTGAATGCCTTCTTTTCTCAACTACCTAATCAATATTGTTTTGCTTGATATTCTCAAGTATGGGTTAGTTAAACTTCTACACACTGTACTTGATGGATTGAAAGTTGGTGTGGTTTTAATGAAATTTCATTTGTGAAAAAAAAAAAAAAAAAAAGAAGCTCTCCTACACATTTATGATACTCATTGTTGGGGGCTGGTGCTAAGAGGCTTTATTTAGTTATGCACGAATCTACAATAGTAAGCCAATGTGTCTGAAACAGAAAGAAACTGAAGTGCAGTTGAAAACTCCATCTCTGCAGAAGGCGTGAGTTGGATTATATACAGCATTGCACATAAAACTGCAAGTTTGATTCTTTGGCCATAACGAAACACTTTAAAACCTTGCAATAGATGATAAGCGAACCAGAGTACCTCAATCTACATACATTTGAACTACATCAAAGAGTTTCGAGCTTCAACTAATAAGTAACATTCTTTAAAGACAAAGCGACTTTAGCCACACAATGTGCGATCTTATCATACATTTGAGAAATATAAACACACAGACTCAAAAGATCGTGGAATTGTTTACATAATACTCCATCATTAAGATCCCGTGACAAAGCGGCTCCGTCTATCTCAATTCCGAAAAAAAATTTTGTTACCTCGTTAGTAAATGTAAAAGAGAATTTTTTTTTCTTGGGCGTAAAAAAGTTTCACCGTGCTACAATTTCAAAAACACACCAACGTATAAAATACGAAATTCCCAATTCCCTCTTCTAACTCTCACTCTCACCTTCAACCCCAAATCGCTGCCACCCATGGAAAATGAACCACCAAACCCTACCCAAGAAGAAGCCCTAGATTCCGACCCAGCTCTCCAAAAGAAGCACCAATCCATGCTCGACCGCCTCACCCACCGCCACCAATCCCGCCTCGACACCACCCTCACGCGCCGCGCCGCCGCCGACTCCTCCGACCCCTCCCCATCCTTCGAGTCCACCTCCGCCTTCCTCTCCCGCTTCTCCACCTCCAAGTCCTCCGTCGACTCCCAACTCGCTCAGTGCCGACTCACCGATCCCGCTCACCTCAAACCCCTCCTCGACCAAATCTCCGCCTCCATCTCCGACCTCGAGAAGCTCGTCGCCGAGAACTCCTACTTCCTCCCCTCGTACGAAGTCCGATCGTCGCTCAAAACGATCTCCGATCTGAGACAAACCCTAGAGAACCTGAGCGCAGATTTATTGCCGAAGAAGAAATTCTCTTTCAGAAACAAAGGCGCCAAGAAAACCGAGCCAAAGGAGAAGGAGAACGAGAAAGAGCCGGAGAAAATGGAGTTCATAGTTCCGGCGTCGCCGGGGATTTGGAACAAGAAAGGGGAGACCTTAGTGAGGAAGTTTCAGTGCTCGGAAGTCGGAGAATTCACGATTTCAGACCTGGATTCCTGCGAGGTGAGGCTTATGGGGTCTGTGAGGGCCCTATTTGTTCATAGATTGAGGAATTGTAGGGTTTATACTGGCCCTGTGACCGGTTCGGTTCTGATTGAAGGAGTTGAAGAGTGTGTTTTTGTTATGGCTTCTCATCAGATTCGAATTCACAATGCAAAGAGGTGTGATTTTTATCTGAGAGTGAGGAGTAGGCCTATAATTGAGGATAGCTGCGGCGTGAGGTTTGCGCCATACTGTTTGAGGTATAATGGGATTGAGGAAGAGCTTAGGGAGACTAGTCTTGATGAGGAGACGGAGAATTGGGCCAATGTGGATGACTTCTTGTGGTTGAGGGCAGTTCAGTCGCCGAATTGGTCTGTCTTGCCGGAGACTGAGAGAGTTGGTTTGATAGATATTTCGAGTTCACAGGAAAGTTAAGCTGTTACCGGTTTTGCTTGTTTCTAGTAAGAGGTAACATTCTTTCCATGTATTGAATATTTTGGATATAGATATTGGCAATGTGAGTTGATTGGATGTGATATGCCTTTATCAAATACTCTTGTTACCTTTCTGTTTCTTTATTTATTGAATATCATATTCCATTGTATCTGTCAAGATGGTTGTAGTGTTGCAATATGAATTGTGTGAAATTGAATGTACCATACCACTTGGTGTTTGAGATTCATACTGACTGAGGGAGTGAGTTAAAGAGACAAAAGCCATGGTTTTGTTATAATCCCATTGCTCATACCCTTTACTGGGGAATTTTCAAGGTCAACATCTCAATACAAATTTACTTGGATTTCTATTTGAATTTTGTTGCTTGTTAAAATGCTCTTTTTGGATACTTGACTCCACTTTAGAGATTTGGGAGTTGGACTATAAAATATTTGCCTTGGTTGTGAGTTTGCACTCCCAATTTCTGTTCTGTATGTTCTTCATTATTTCGGCACATTCCATGGTTGATATTCTAGTCATATAAAAATGAAATTTAACTCGTTAAAAAATGATGTGACACAATCTAATCACTATGATGTAGGACAAAGCACGTGTGGGTAAACAGTATGGCTAGGGTGGGATTAGAAAGATAGAAATTGAGAGAAGGTTTGTAGCTGCTTTAGTGGGAATTCCCAAATGAAGGGAGGAGAAGAGAGAGAACAAGTAAGAGAGGAGACACCAAAGCACCAGGCCTTCAACAACACTTGATTTTTGATAATTCCAATCTGGTCTCCTTCAACAACACTTGATTTTTGATAATTCCAATCTGGTCTGATTTACAGCGGATAGCGGTATTACCAATACATCTCCTGGACTTATTAAAAGAGTCTCTATATAAGACTCAAGCAAATAATCGTAATAGAACTTAACTATGGTTCTTCATTCTATCTAGCTATTATAATTACTGACTTGAACTCTCAAACTACCATGGAGACTTTTATTTGGAGTCTTTGGTTGAAAAATGCATTGGCTTTAGAGTGTGGGCCAATGGGATTAATCTTGGAATTCAAAAGAAGTTTCTTTTCTAGCCAACCTGTAGATAATGCATCAAACTGTCAGAGAGGGTGTAGTATGAATCCAAGAGGAGGTTAGTGTTGGTCCAAGGGAGGCATCTGTAATGACACAAAATCACAAAGGAGTTTAATGTGGTTTACTCACTATTGTGATATTAGTAATAAAATCCTCTTATCTAAATGGATTTTGTTCATTCTTATCTTGGAATCAAATACAGAGTCCACTTCTTTTGTTGATTCTGAAACCATATCATCCAAGCACATGTTGCATGGTTGGCAATGGGCATCTATTCATATGTGTTAACTGAAGTTTGGCCTTTAGTCTAATGCTTCAAGCATGACATCTAGTCCTTATTATTATTATTATTATTATTATTTTTTTTTTTGTATAAGACTAAAGCACCGCCTCTGATTTAGTTTTGGCTCTCTTCGGATCAATTTACTTGTTTCAAAGTCTGTCAGCTCTTAAGGAAAGTAGAAGCCCAATTGGAGGATAAACATTTTGGTTCTTCTTCTAAAGCTTGTCTTTTTACTTCTCTGGACATTTTGCCAAGTATGTAAGTTCTTTGGAAGCATGTCCATTAGAATTAACATTGATACCAACTTCAACTTCATTGTTGGCCTTATATATAGATGGGGAATCTTGCTAGCATTGTGTCAATCCAACTAAGATTTGATTGTTTGAAAAGAAATGGTACATTGTCCTGTAAACTTGGATTTGTCTGTTAAAGAGGAAATCTTTCTTTTGCTTCAAAATACTAATAACGGTCTTTAGTATAGGTGCGCTTTTCTTAAATGCACCAGATAACTGCTTGGTTTCCATTACAAATAAGTCCACAGATATTGGCACAGTCTTGAGCAGACTGCAACCAGATTTTCTGTGTCTAGACCGAAAAGGTGTTCTCTCTATTTTGCTGCTTTCCTCACTTCTCCACATATAGCTTCTCTCACTGTGTCCCATTTCTCTGTTCAATGGCATATATGAAAAGTTTTATGGAGGTTAAGTGCATTAGCCTCCATAAAACTTTTTCTTCAGCGTGAAAGTTTCTGGATGGCTTTTCAAATCTCCATGACTTTGTTGATGAAAAAAATCCTACATCTGAGGAGGATGAAAACTTATTGGAGGTTCCAATTGCAATAGAAAGATGCGGTGCTGGCTCGTCACTTGTGGATTTGACTGATTTTATATCAGCAGCTCAATTTTCCTTAGGCATCTTCTGCTATCTCTTCCTTGAAGAGAAGCCTAAACATCTACACACTGATATCCTGATAAGAAGAAAAAGAAACTTTGTGAATGTGCGAAGTTGATAAGGAAAAGGACAAGGATGGTGGGGATTAGAAACATGATCATAGGGGAAGATGATGATGCTCTTCATCTCCCAAATCCAGTAATTGGTTTTGGGATCCCATCTAATCTTTGTCAATTCCACAGGAGTCTTCCAGAGGCAACCACCTGCCTCAGGACTTCCTTGTTTTTACTATAAGAATGTGGCATCGACTCCTAAAGGGGTTTGAAGCACAATATCTTGATTTCTGTAAGAAGTGCAGCCTGAGTTTGTTGATTTGAAGTACTTCTCTGTGACTGCAAGATAAAGGGGTTATGTTTACAATCTCCTGATGGAGGAGAGATTTCCTTTTATTCCCCTTCCGCCACAAACTATAGTTGATGCATTCAAAGGGAATGGTAGCCTACTTGGGGCGAGCAGAGAAAGCTCAATTGCTCACTGCCTTGCATTGCTAATGCAAAATTACTTGAGAGGATCAGGAAGGCTTCTGAGGAATATGATGCAGATGGGATTCCCCAGAAAGAGTCCCAACGGTATGTGATTTATGAATGCCGCAAGTGGAACCTTGTCTGGGTAGGGAAGGCTGCCTCACTTGAGGCTGATGAAGTAGAAATGCTTTTGGGGTTCCCGAGGAACCACACGAAGGGAATAAGCAGGACTAATAGATACAAGTGACTCAGGAATTCTTTCCAGAATGATACAGTGGCTTATCACCACTCTATTTTGAAAGAGTGGTTTCCAATGACATTGATGTCCTCTCTTTTTTCTCTGGGATTGGTGCTAAGAGGTAGCCCTTCATCAGCTTGGTATCCTGAGTGTTTTGAACAGAAATGTTGACAGGAGTTGGTGGAGCAAACAAACTAGAGAGAGAACCTGCTGATGTGATAGAGATGAATGCTGACCGCTTGGAGCATTATATCAGCTCCTTTGTGACAATCTTGAAGTTAGCAACATACATCATGGGGAGGGCTTGAGGGTTAAGAGTCTTCTCTTTTTAATGACCATCTTTGTATATTGGATACGGTCAAGGGTATTGTCACAAGATACAATTGAGGCCTTGCAATATTCTATTTGTGATTCAGATGCTTGATATTTGAGATATGTGAACCATTGGAAGTCTTTGAGTTTTGATTGTTGATCTCATACTTTTCTTTTTCAAATAAGATACTATATAGTGATAGAAAGGTGAAACCTTCTGCACTTGATTAATTATCTGATACTTCCTCTGTCAGAACAGTCAAAGTTTAGGTTCACAGCATGAACTTGCTCTGGCAGTTCTATATGGCAGAAGTTAATAATCTTGAACACTGCAAAGCTTTGCAGCCAATAGCTTGTCTCCTAGCAGAAGTTACAACCACTTTCTTAAGATGTTTGATTCTAAGACTTGGTCTAAACTAGTTTTGTAATCTAATTATTAGCGCCATAAGTATTGACGACTGAATCTATGATATATAAACATATGGACCTGCATTATATGAACTGACTGTGAAATCTAACTCAAGGATGCTTTTGACACTGCCCTTCCTCTGCAACATACCTTCCTCTCGCCTTTCCCTTGGATGATGGTGGTAAACAACCTATAAAGGTAGGATGCTGACCTGAAGTTGATGGGCATACTTGTTAGATGTATTCTTGTTGGAGTCACTTTTCTTCCTTTCTGTTGTTCGTAACTGGCTCATCTTTACTCAGCTAGTTTCAGGATCATAGTTGATCCCTCTGCATATAGGAACATCATTGCTTTCAGATGTAGTAAAATGCAGTGTGTCCACTTGAGTTATATATCTCAATAAACATCAGACTGTTCATATTTGGAAATTGAATATCAGAACCTAGCAATCTTTTCTTCTAGTATCAATTTAAGCAAGAGTGTTTTTCAGTTTGTTTTCTTTATTTTTTTTTTTTTACAGACGTTTGAATGAAATAAATTGTCATGGTATGATGCTGTAATTATACATTGCGTCAATACCAGACAATCTATATGTTTCATTGGATTGAATGCTTTGTGATTCTGTTGCATGGTACAAAGAAATAAACTGATGCTGATGTCTTTGTTAATTTTTTTTCCCTTCCTGATTGTATTAGCAATGCATAAATCACGCTGAAGAAATAGTCTTATTATGATTTGCATCAAATTGCCAAAGTTTTTCTGCATACGTGAACTGGTTTTCATTAGGTTTTCTTAGATTTAAAGATTATCTAACTAGCTTCATATTTTGGAATTCGTGGACAATAAGTGATCTCTTACTAATTCCAAGACGTATCTAGAATTTGATTAATTTACACTGAATTTCCTGCAGTTGGAACTTGTTTTTGGATTAGTTTTTCCTCTTAATTTTCCATCATTTCATCCAAAGGTGAGTCATGTTGCATGGTAGGCAATGTGCATCTATTCATTTGTGAAAAGTGGAACTTTAGCTGTCTAGTGCTGCAAGCATGACAGCTAATACTTTAGATCATAATTCTTTTCAAATATGATGGATATCACAGGGTTCAGTTTTGTTCTGGCTTTATAAAGTCGGTTCAATTATTTGGAAATGTTATCTGTGAATTCCTAGGCAAAGTGGAAAACCCAATTTGAGGATGAACATTAGGGTTTTTCTTTTAAATATTGGGTTATTCCTCTCTGATCTTCTCTCCAGTCTAATTGTGCTAGCTAGTAGCTAGGCTGTTGATAGAATGATAAAATAATGAAAGCTCTTTGAATATCATGTCCATTGTAATGAGACATTGACAGTTAGTTTGACTTCATTGTTGGCCTTATACATACAGATACGAATCTAATAGTTTCTGGCTAATCATTCAAATTAGGAATTGACAATCTGTGTTTGTCCTGGATTTATGACCAAACATGGATTTGTTTGTTAAAGAAGTCAAGATTCCTTTTCCCCTTAAAGGATTGGTCACCAGCTTTAATATTATATAGTGATAGAACTAAAATCATCTGGACTTGCTTAATTGTTCTCAGTATTGTCAAAGTTGGAGATGGCAGCTTGAACTTTCTGTGCCATTTTCACATTGCAGAAGTCACAATGTGGAAGCCTGCAAAGGTTTCCAGCCTATATGCATTTTGTCTCTTAGCAGAAGTCATAATCTGGTCTGTGTATTCATGTGGGCCGTCATTATTTATATTAACACTTGTGGTCATAGTATATTTCATGATTATGATCATTGGAAGGGAAGGGACATGGCAACGCATATGGGGATGCCCTCATGGGTGCCTAGCCTTGTCTGTTAATGAATTCTATTCATTGTTAACAACTCCATGTGCTTTGCACTGAAATTCTAAAGCTTTGACTATATTCTTTTATAAAGTCTATGTCCAATGATCTGGTGGATGTAATCATGGACACATCTACTCTGATGGCAATCTATTCCTACTCCATATATAATGTGACTTGAAGCTTTCCATGCAGAAAGTTCCCTTAACCTTTTTATAACCAATCAACTAAGATATATCTATATAAGGCGTAAGAGACCTGATGATGCCTTCATGGTGATCTCTCTCTCATTTCTCTTAAACATATACTATAGCTTTTCACCAGACATGTTACATCAAGTTATGATCAGTTCTTTGGTGGTCATTCGCTCAGCGGTCGCATTCGTTTTGCTTCTGGAAAGTTGAAAAGATCAAGGTGTGAACTTCCTAAGGTACGTCTTCAATATGGTTTTGAAGTCTGATTGTTGGATATATGTATGTGTTACTTTGTTGATCAAAATGCTACTAAACTCAAGTGCTTAGAATATGGATCTGGCTGTATGAATCACAAATTTGTTGATCATCGTTTTGTTTGAATGAAACTGGATTTCTTAATGCAAAACAATTAATGTTAATGATTTTTGTTGTTAGCTAGGATTTGTTTTATGGTTGTCTGGTCTTTCTCATTACACATCTGATTTGGATGGCGGGTGGATTTATGCCATTTCTAGACACCAGAAATGACCATTTGTGGATATACATATTTGGTTGATGCCTTCAAATTACCCATCGAGACACCAGTTATATGAAACTGGCATTCAGACAATTGCTTCTTAAAATACAGAAAAAATGGCTTTACATTTCCCTGCGTGAAAGCAAATAAGCTTGTTCCAGTACTTGTCCTCGGGACGTGCCCGTGCCCGTGCCCGTGCCCGTGCCCTGATCAGATCAGAATATTACAACAGTAAGACTAGTAATGAAAATTTACCCTCACGGCCAAGCCAGAGTTTGAATATTCCCCCATCTCCTTACTGACATAGGAAAAAGTATGACTGCCATCATATTTAAGTTACTTTACTCTGTGTTCCTAAGCCATTCTTTTATAATGAAATGCATTTTCTTTTGTATATCATCTTCAAGATTTCAAAACTGATTTCAAAATCAGATCGATAGATGATACATAAGATCAATTTCATTCACTCACCTAGTCACGCTGGTCGCTCACTCTTAGTTTTAATTTTAAGGACTGAGTTTAAACCACTGAAAATGCATTCATTTATTCTCAATGCATAATATTGCTTGTTATTGGTTAGAACTTAGACCCTGAAGTTTGAACTTGGGACTACAAATTTGTGAGTTGAGACTTCAGAAAATATTGCCAACAATTTTGAATTGGAGCACTTTATGATTATTTTTATTTTAAGAAAGAGTGAAATTTCGTTTAATTAAGTAAATGATACAAAGACCAGGACTGATCCATCATTCTAGCGATTTGAAATTTTACAAGCTAGTTTCTGAGTTTTGATTGGGTAGTCATACCAGACACGTAGCATGGCTGCCCTACGTAAGAATTTCTCATCCTTACAACAGTACCGAGGAAGAGCTTACCAACTAATACACTAACCTCCATCTCCAGAAAGCTAAACAAATCCATGAGCTGGACTAAAGCAATGAAGGAGCCCTTCTATTGGTTAAAGGCAGAAGCATGAAAGGAGTTCCCAAATCCTATTTCAAAACTCTGAAACGTCAAGTCCGCAAAGAGTGTATATCAGGGTTTCATTTCTTGGTATCAAAATTCCGTCTAAACCATATTTATTTACAAAATTGTGAATACACACAAATCTCGAACCATAGTTAATGGGTAGAGTAGGAATGCTGGAACACCAAGTCAACTAGAAAGAAGGGTTTACATAAACATCTCCATTAATACCATGATTTCCCAAGCTGACCAACATTTGAGCAAAATAAACTTATGATTACTTCACCTTCAATAGCTAAATAGAGGTCATGAGCATTTGATCGATAAGATCCACAAGCTCCAAAGAATTAATCGGTTTTAGTAGAAGTGATGAAACCCTCCATCAAAAGTAAACTTCAGTAAACCAATGATTATGGTAAGGATGGAGACACCATGGTGTTCTGGCACCAAGCCCAATTAGATGTTCCTTCTAAGTCTATCATGCCAGGTTAAGTAATTTCTCATGACTGTATAAAAGAACATTTACGTAAAAATTCCGAATATGGTTGATAACCTTAGATAAAAAGGAAAAAGGGAAAAGCCTGATAAAAAAAATTACCTGATATATTTTTTAAAATTCTACTCCATTCGTTTGAGGAAAATAGAGTTATAGAACAAAATTTAGACTTCAGGGTTTTAAAAGAACAACCGTGTTCCTTAGCGGGTCTTTTTCATGATAAAAAATGTCAAAATTTAGACTCAAGAGGTAGCTTACCATTGGAAAGTACACATATACTTCTATATAAATCATCTATTCTCTATAGATTGTATGGTCTTTAGTATCTTAAGATGATCTAGATCTCCAAAAGTACATCACTTTCTCAAACCATAGAAACTATATGAGGACGTTCTCTATGAGGATCCTAGCCCTATGTTAAGGGGTTTAGGGTTCCCCCCCCTCCTCCCTCCGGGGTACTCTTTTTCGTCTATCTAATAATAATACCAGACAGTTCGAAGTGACTAGCTAGGCTAGGGCTCGAGCTCTTTCAAAAAAAAAAAAAAAAAGTACATCACTTTCTCAAACCACAGAAACTGTAACTCAACCAATACACAATTAACCTTCAGCCATCTTGTAAATATTGTTTTGGTGTTAGGGTTGGTTTACATAATTGTAGAGCCAGACTAACAACAACATTGTTTTGCATTTTATTGTATCCTAAAATTATCTTTACATATTCCCCTCTGTGCATATAGTAGTGGAGGCAAATAGTCTCTTAAAAAAAGCTTTGTTACAACGTGCATTTGAAACATAAAATCTCTCATAATCCATACAGACAAAATTGTTCCAACAGTCTTGCCCTATTATCTTGCATTGAAGTTTAATTATTAATTGAAATCATCCATACTCTTTTAACCTTCTCTTCAATTAATTGTGAAATAGCCAAACAAAAAACTATTAGTCATAAGTGTTTGCAGATAAATACATTCTTTTCCGTAAAAATTGTGGTGCTAAAGTTCCATAAACACATCACGATGTCCATATATATTTGGCTTAAATTTCAATATCCTCCTAAACTTGATCATAATAGTTTACTACACCCTTAATTTGTAATTTTAAAAATTAGCATCTGTTTACTTGCTACAAATTGTCACTTTATATCCTCTCCGTCAGATTGGCGATTTTCCATCCCTAATTCTGTCAAATTAGAGATTTTCCATCTATAATTCCATCAATTTACACCATTTATGTCCAATTAGAAATTTTCGTTCATCTTTTCAATCATTTTCTTCTTTTTCTTCTTCTAAAATGTTTCGAAAATTTATTATTATTATTTTTATATAGTATTAGTCATTAATTTTGTCATGTTGGTAGCTGGGTTAGCAAACAAATGGACCCTACAATTGACATATCACTTATTAGTGGAAATATATATAGAATTTTTTTTTTTTTTTAGGGCAACGGAAGACTGATCCATTGATGTAAAATCATGACGACCTCACTCGGTCAAGCATGAAGGGTACAAACCACCCCTCATATTATAATGCATGCTCATCAGAGAAACTGAAACTCAAAGAAAATCCAAAAAAAACTAAAATCCAAAACGAAAACTACCAGCAAAAGCAATAAACTAAAAAAAGCAAGAACCCTACATCTTCTAGCGTATGACACCTCTTTGATCCCTTGGACGCCTAAGACCCTTGTGGTGTACGTCGCTAAGACCAAACAGGCCCCATCACCCTCTAGAAGACAGAGAGGAACATCTCCTACTCGGACTGGGAAGCAAGCAAAGCCACTGCCCCCTCATGCCCACCATGCACACTATCAGGACCCATGGACTCCGAGCCTCCACAGATAGACGCTGCCACCTTGACCTTGTTTCTATGTCCCCGAGGCCTGCCCTTCTTCTTGTAGACCTTGGGAGGAGATGACACTTTCACCTCCACTAAACCATCAGAGGAAAATGCCAGCCCTAAATTTTCTGGTTGCAGAGTAGCCGGAACAAGAGCTAGACCATGTTTAGCCCTTTTACCCTCCTCCTCCCTAGGACGACGGACACCAACCACTGGAGCCACAGCAGAAGTACCTTCAGAACCATGCGAAGGCACCAGCTCCGGAAGAGGCCGAATCTGCACATGTTTCTTCTTCAGCATGTTAGGCACCTTGAACGTCGAAAGCAGGGACGGAGAAGGCTGGGAGTTAGCCCTAAACACGAGGGCAGGGAGAGCCGGACCCGGTGCCTGCGGCGAGCTCTCCTCCACCACAGTATCAGCCTCCACCTCATCCTCCCTAGGGCATCTCTGCCCTCCATGATTCAGCAGGGCGCACAGCCTGCACCGCCCCAGGAGCCTCTCATACCAGAACCGCAATGTAAGAACGTCAACAAGGGAAACCCTAACCCTTCGATCCAGGCGTACCGGGTCGTTGATGGGCAAAGTGAGTCGAACCCGAGCTTCTCCACGACTCAGGGCCACACGGTCCACCTCCAACACCTCTCCAATCGTTCCTCCCACCAGCCGGACTGTGGGTTCCGTCAAGATACCCAGTGGAATACCTTGAAGCGCAACCCAGATCCAAACAAAATCAAGCTTCACAGCAGGGATCTCTGAGAAGCCATCATAATCATTCAACAAGATCATGGCACGTTGGAAGCCCCACGGACCTCCCTTCTTCACACGAGCGACATCACGTTCATGGGTGAACGTAAACAGAAATCGATCACCCCGTGGCTGGACCTCCACAATCCCCGTCAGTCGCCACATAGATCTCACCGCACTTCGGAAAGAGTCCAAAACCACTGCCCTACTGGTATTAAGTTTCCCCACCAAGTAATAGTGACGAGCGAGGAACTCCTTCCCTGGAACCCTAAGGTTCCCCAAATCCACAGGTTCTTCACCCTCCCTGAGCGACAATTTGGTCGCTAGCCTGGCAGTCATGGAAGCAATAGCAGCAGCCATGAACCGGTACGCCGCACAACTTCGAAAAAACTCAAACCCTAACCCTAGCAGAGCGAGAGAGAGAGGGGGAGTAAAAGTCGTGGTATATATAGAAAATATTTGATTTGACAGGGATGGTGAAAATCGAAAAGTATTACAAAGTTTAGAGGGTATATTAGCATCGAAGCCTATATATTTTTTGAAACATAGGAACTTCCACATAATAATATAGTCTCATTGCAGAATGCAGAACAACCATTATATGGGTCTAACATTCAAAAATCATATCTACACAAAAAGGAAAAAAAGAAGAAGCCAAAAACGAAAACAAAAGCTCAATTATAAGTCATCATCTTCTTCTTTTGTATTCAGAGAGTAACATTATCTTATTAGATATATATTTCATATGTTGTCTTGCCTAAATAAATGCCGATATGGGACTTAATTGATTGAATTTGATCGAATTGATATGAAAAATGCATTTCAAGCTAATGTAGCATCCGGAATAAAACATTTTCGTGTATCTGGTGTCAATAATTAATTCAGACGGTTTTAATATAATTGACAGTGTAACACTATAATATGCTGAGTACTTAATCACAAAAACAATAGTCCCGTAACCACTAAGAGAACATGAACATCATCCTATATTATACACTAATTACTGTATAATTTTGAACCATTAATTTTGTCGAGCATGGTCTAGATATGCAGTATTTCTTATTAACAATGAAATAATTAATATGGCATATGAGAGTACAATGTGCTTGTATGTTTGCTTGAGTTTCTGTTCAACAATATTAGGCATAATGGTTGAGAAAAAATGGATGCCTTGGTAGTCTGTAAATGAGGAGTGAGGAAGAAGCATTCAGAAATGGTTGATCGTCTGATCGTGATAGATTACATTAGAAAATGTTCATCATTTGGAGTCATCATAGTACTGTCAGACTATCAGTTAGGAAGAAACTATATTATAAGTTGAATCTTTTCATTATAGTAATGCAAAGCATCTTATAGAAAGGTGATGGCAACCGTGTATGCCGGCCAGCTTTAGTCAAAAACCAATAGAGTTTAAAGGTATATAGATATACGATAATAAGAACAATTATGGAAGAACGAAAGCCTTTCGATACATGGACACGTTATTTGTGATTCAAAACGGTAAAGATATGATGAAATTAGCATCGATTTACAAGACCCCACATGCAAATTTTCTGCTTTGTATTAGGGTTGTTGGGTTATGAATGGTTTGAATAGACTAAAGAGTGAAGTTGTTGTTCGATGAATGCTCCATCGCAGTTCACGTGTAATAGACGTAATGGAGGGTTAACTGTTCTCATATATAGAAACAAGCTTGGTTGCTTCTCTGGTGCAGTTTCTATTTGTTAATTAGAGCACTTAACAATACTTATTATTCTAAGTGTCATTTTCAATGTTAGAGGAGATGAAACCAGTCTAAATGAATAAGGTTTGATTTGCTAGGAAGGAGATCAACCACAACTGATAAAAGATGACGACAGTGAAACCCCACTAAAAATGGAAAGTATTTGATAGAAACTACGTACATCTGATCAAACTCAGCTAGGTCAGAGCCAATAATTGCAGAAAAACCAAATTCAGAAACCTGGGTTTGATCTGACTCGTTTCTACTGATCAAACTCCTCGAGTTTAAATCTTTGAGCAAGGTTTAAATGAGATTTCATTTTCCGGGTAGAAGATTAATAAAAGATGACGATAGTGAAACCCAACTAATTATGGAATGTATTTGGTAAAACCTATTTCGAAGTCAGTTAGGGTTTTCAGAGTCACTATATTGCAGAAAAGCCATATATATAGAAACCTGGGTTTGATCTACATAGTACTGCTGATCATACTCATCGAGTCTATATATATCTTTGAATACGGTTTGAGTTTGAGACATCCGGGAGTAGTGTTTTTATAATAGCTAGTGATCGATAAGCCTCTAACTTCAAACCTTGCCACTTCAAACCTTGCCACTTTCTGGGTTCTGTTATGGACTTATGGTATAATTAAACTGAATGGAAAATGCTTGAAAGATGAAACACACAAATCTCTAACATCAAAACTTATTCTATTATAAGCTAAAACTTCACATTCCCACTGTGAGATGCAATGGCAGACTTTCTGGGGTTGAGAGGAATAAGCGAGTCCACAACCTAGGTTGCTCGCCAAATTCCCTTTCATTAACATCATTGCTTTAGTCAATTCATCAAACTCCTTGTCCTAATCTCCTTGCACTCTTCATCCCCACTCAAACATATCTTGGTTCTACCTAAGCCCTTTTTCATAATTTGACAAACAGGCAGCCTGTTTCATGAATTTAATGAACATTATGTTCTCACACACCATTAAAGAGCAGAACAAAAATGTATGAATTTACTGATAAACAGTTCAAAAGATCAACAATATTCGATGATCAATCTACTCTGACACCCTGTCGATGGCATATACTCTCGATGAATTAATGTTTGTATGACAACTAAGACATTAATATCAATTGGGTCAAATTATCCCCTCAATGGATCTTTCGAAAAATCAAACAAAACCAAATCATCAATGATTTATAATATCTTCATATCTTGCCTCAGCTTACTATTACATGCTAATATTAAATGGGATATTTCTTTTGTTGTGGAAAGATAGGAGTGATGGAAGAGAAAGAGAATGATACATACGTGGCTAGAGAAGGCATAGAAAGTCCGAGTTTAGATGTATTGGGTAGAAACTTCAGAGAGCAAGCAATTCAGTTGTTTAGCTTATTGATCTTTTCTTATCAACATTACTCTCCTCGTCTGTTTAGGTGACATCACTTGACCTAGCTACAAATTATTTGTTTAATCAAAACCTGCCTCATTTCTAATTATTACTACTTTGTTTTTGATGTGAGATGATGATGGTTCATCCGACAAGGAACCTTAATTGAGTTGAAGAAGCAATCTTTTGTATCAGGTTAATAATTTTAAACCCTAATTAATGTTAAGGGTTTTCCTTTTTCTCTCTCACTAAAGTCAAAATTTGAGAACCCTTTCAGGAGTAAAACTTATACAGACAGCAAAATGAGGTCAGAGGGGGGAGAAAAAAAAAAGTTCTCAAAATTCTTTATCGTTCTTGTTGTTTTGACTTAAGTACGGGCAAATTATAATATGTGGTTACTACGAGTTAGTTTAACAGAGCTCAATCGCTTAAGTAACAAGAAAAACATATACCTAATTATTAATATGCATGTTGTGCTTTACTACGAGTTAGTTTAACATAGTTAGATCGCTTAAATAACAAGAAAAACATATACATAATTATTCTTAATTAGTTGGACATCAATCATTTGATCTCAAGTCTATCCTATTCTCTACGTTGTACATGTATTAATGTCTTTGTATATACATGCACGTATATTATATATATAGGGTTTAGGTGACAAATATTCAAGTTAAAATACTAGGACACAGGCGCACAAAAGCTATCATCTATGAGATCAAAATTAATTTGGAAAGAAAAGTCATCCTAAATTTAATTCCATTTACGAGTAAAATAAATTCCACTAATTCATGCTCTGGATAGGATTACGAGTAAAATAATCCTATCCAGAGCGAGGCCTCGCTGTGAAATTAAAGTGTGAGGTTAGAGCTTAAGGTCACTTTTCAGTCTCATATTCACATTTCGACCGTTCAGTTTTTAGGTACTAATGTATAGATCATCTCTGCAAAATTTCAGCCAAATTGATGATCTTTAAGGTATCTAACTCGCTTAAACCAATGGACGAACTGAATCTGTCCAACCTGAACCGTACTAGCTTTAAGGCAGTTATCAATGCCTTAACCACCATCAATTTGGCTGAAATTTTGCAGAGATGATCTATACATTAGTACTTAAAAACTGAACGGTCGAGATGTGGATATGAGACCAAAAAGTGACCCTAAGCTCTAACCTCACACTTTAATTTCAGAGCGAGGCCTTGCTCTGGATAGGATATATATATGCATGAATTAGTAGAATTTATTTTACTCGTAAATGGAATTAAATTCAGGAAGACTTTTGTTTCCAGAATAATTTTGATCTCATAGATGATAGCTTCTGTGCGCCTGTGTCCTAGTATTTTAACTTGAATATTTGCGACTAATAGATTTTATTAATGTGACTAGGGTTCTTTTTTTTTTTTTTTTGAAAGGGTGACTAGGGTTCTATAAATATGAAGGGTGTATAAACCATATGTTGATATGTACGTAGATGTGACAATGAGTTTCCTTTATGGATCATGAGTATTTTCCATTTGAATAATTTAAGCTACCTAGCTTCACCTACACTGATCTTCTAGTGCATCTTCCTACTTTTTTGGTGAAAACTAAAATGAATAGATCGGTGTTTTCCTAACAGGACAAAGGATAAAGGACGAAGCTAGCCTTCAATTAACAAATGCCATTGACGCATTCTTGATCAGGTTATAGCTGGAGAAGGAAGCTAGGATGCATTTGGGGTTTTAAAGGGTTAGAAATTAGAGCGCTTGCCGCACCAACTTTTTGTCTAATCATCTCAATGGTCAAACGGGTCACAGTCACGTCCTTATCCTTGTGTAAGTGTTGCAAAACCTAAATAAAAATACACAAGTTATATAGAACTGTTAGCACTACTTAGTACATAATTGAAGCAATATTGTGATTCTTCTGAAAATTAATCAACATCCTCAGTGATTAAACTAGCTGTCCTCTGTGATCGGTCTTGGTATATATGATGTTTTCTAGCTAGTTCATATAAACTGCTTATATAGGTAAAACTGGAGAAAAACTGTTGATCGATACGTGATCCCCACACATCCTTATCCTTGTGTGCAAGTGTTGCCAAAAGCAAAATATATAGATTAAGAGAGAGATCGAGCTAGGGATCGATTAAGGTAATTTAATGCAGATCGTATCATTCACACATGTCAGGGGTTTAGGGAGAATATACTTATGGCTTACCTGCTTAATTGGTTATTGATTAGAAAAATGAGAAGTTTCTGCAGGTTATGAAGGATATAAAATGCAATTATGAGTAAAGAATTTGTTTTATACATCTCCTTTCAAACTCTTTAGGAAACCGTCTTTTGGTCCAAACCCTAGAAAGCAGAAAAGCAATGGAGCTGGGTGGCTGCGTTTCTATTTAAATAATTCAACCCATCAACTACCAAAAATGCACGTAAACGTTGCCCTAGTTCAGGGCTAGAGACCCTAAACCACATTAATTATGTTAAAATCGTTTAATACATATTATCATATCATGTCATTTTTATGCTTAGTAGAATAAAAATATACATAATCCTTCTGGCCTTTATTTTTTACTAGTATATTCGTACAACACAACAAGCAAAAATAACCAAAATATAGCTGACTTATCAAAATCAGATAAATTGAAAACCGTATACCATATGGGGGAATAAAACATTATAGAGGTATAGTATTTGCGATAATTCCGAATGTGGACGAATTTTTGAATTTGCTAAGTTTTATATAAAGCATTTTTTGGGGAAATATTGGAGGCTTTGGACCATTTGATCACATTAAACAATGAGCATAAGAATGTAGCTAGTCATTCTTTTGAGAGATGGCTAGTGGATTGTAATTGTCTATGGTATGTTGGTTAATAATTTCTTCTTTCTTTTCTTATTGGTGTGGGGTTTTTAATACATACTTGGATCATTAAAGTTGAAGATAAATATCTTAATGAACACCAACCTAATAGTGTAAATTTATCTACTTGCGCTAATATGGGATGAATATATAGATGAATATGTAGGGCTAGCTAATTCTAGTACCGTGAACCGTGTTCTGGATTTCTTAAATAACTTTGGTTTTTCCTTCTTTCCCGGTGAGAAAGGGAAAAAGGTGGTGATCGAAGGAAAATTGGGAGGAGAGTGGGTACTAAGGTGATGCGTAAGCTGGCCAAATATTTCATAAGGAATTACATCGAGGACCCATGCATTTTAGTTTATAGCCAGGTACGTTAATAATAAACATAATTGATTTTTGTGAGAGCCATGCAATCAGTGACGAAACCGAAGGTTCTCATTGCGTGCATGGAATGAGTTCCTCCAACCACCGGTGACGTGCCACGTCCTGTTTCCCTGTCGTTGACTTCTACCCAGCTTCCCCCTTGCATTAGCATTTGCCTTATAATTCAAACGCACTTAATACATAGATATACGGACGAATGTAGGCAATATAATTATTCCACTCAATTTGTTGTACGAAATAGATTAAGAACTCTCAAAGTCTGTGTGTTATAATTAAGGTTATTTAGCAAAATTATTTATCGCAAAGAGGTTGTAGAAAATTCAAATAGGGAGGAAATGCAACAATGCATCGGTCTCTTAATCTCAAATGTACCTTCATGAATGAGATTTCATATATTAACCCACGACTAATTACATGCATGCACATTTTGCCCTTATATGACTTTCTACGGTTAGGCGAATATAGACTATATAGTACAGGAAGTAAGAGTCGTCTATTAATTCTCAAAGTAGTAGGAAAAACAACAGCCTGTGTATCTGATAATTAGGATTAACATATGAATTTGTAGTATATATATACCTTCTTTTCTTTTTGAAGATCACACACAGAAAATCCAAATAGGGGAACAGCCGCCGCACTTGCACTTGATCATAACTTTCCATGATTAATATTAGCTCTCAAGTTATAACCTGCTCAGCTGACATTTTCCAATTTGTCGTAGGCCACCAACACTACTATCAAATTAAAGCAAAGCTTTGGTGAATCGAGCACACTACTATGAATTATAACTAAAGTGACGAGTAACACAGATCTTTGATCACAAAACATTAGCATATATATGTCTCCTGTGGAGTGTGGACCATCGTCAATTAGCCACTTAATCTTAATTAATCAAGACACATTGAATTGTCAAACCAAAACAATCATAATCTATCATCTAATATGGAGTATAAGTCATAGGGGCATTAGGGTTTGTCGACAGATCGATGAGGGTATATTTGTCATTTTGCTCAGAAAAAGGGCAGGGTTGTTTTGCTATCAAATAGGAGACTAGCACGTCAGTCAGCTTTGATGTGATTGGAGGCGACGACAAGATGGATTGTATATAAATAGAAAGCTATCATTGAAGGTTGGATTGGAAGGAGGCAACCAAATCTTCTCACTTCTTAGGTAGAGAAAAATGGGAAGGTCTCCTTGTTGTGATGATAGTGGCCTCAAGAAAGGTCCCTGGACTCCTGAAGAAGATCAGAAGCTCATGAATTACATACAGAAACATGGCCATGGAAGCTGGAGAGCCCTTCCCAAACTTGCAGGTATATACTGATCATCATCTCTCTCTCTCTCTCTCTCTCTCTCTCAAGAGATCAAGAATTCAAGAGTGATGTTTTGTTCTTATAATTTGCAGGGTTGAACAGATGTGGCAAGAGTTGCAGGTTAAGATGGACAAACTACCTTAGGCCAGATATAAAGAGAGGCAAATTTTCTCAAGAAGAAGAGCAAACAATTCTGAACCTTCATTCCATCCTTGGCAACAAGTAATTCCCTTAATTGTTTCACGAACTTAAAATATGTATATATATTTCATATAATTTGACATGTACGTTATATCTTATCGGATAGTCTACCGGCCATATTCTCTTATTAGATAAAGTTTGACACTTTTATGTTGCTTGAGATAAAAACTTTCTGTTCATTGTTTTGCTCCTTACAAGATGGTCAGCAATTGCAAGCCACCTACCGGGTAGGACGGACAACGAAATCAAAAATTTCTGGAACACCCATTTGAAGAAAAAGCTGATTCAGATGGGTTTTGATCCGATGACCCACCGGCCTCGAACTGACATCTTCTCCAGCTTGCCACACCTTCTAGCTCTTGTCAATTTGAAAGATCTTATTGACCAAGGCAGCAGCCAGACATCTTGGGATGAACAAGCCTTGAGAATACAAGCAGAAGCTGCTCAAATGGCTAAAATTCAATACCTACAATACCTCCTCCAACCTCAAGCTTCTACCTCAAACAACCTAAGCGATTTCACTGACATGGAGACAATTGGTCTTTTGAATTCACTCTGTTCATCAATCAAAGATGTTAATCCAGTGTTGGGTTCATCTCAGTTGGAAACCTCAGCACAATACCTTGGATCATCTTCGGTGCAGAATTCAACCCCTTTCTCTCCTTTGCCTGATTTGCAAATGGTACCCTCCTCTGCTTATCAAAAGGACATGATCATTAATCAAGCTCCAGATCAGTTTACAGTGTTGAGCCAAGTGGACAACTCTCCCAACAATAATTCATGGAATATTCCTTCCTCTTCAAATACTAGTACTCCCTCTCCTCCTTCTGTGGCGGTTCCTCCTATGACGGAGACTTCAACAAGCAATAATAATATGGGTGATGCTTGCAGCACTACTACTTCAAGCTATGGAGGAGTGGCTACTATTTCTGCTTGGTCTGACCTACTTCTGGAGGACTACCCGTTTTTCAATGAGATTTCTTAGTTACTTTACATATATGCTTGAAGAGTAAAGAGGCTAGGCTTGGATTTGCATGATGATCACCACCACTTTTTACTGTATGTACTTTCTGATGAGCATACATATACTCTTTATTTTATGTATAATCCTTCCAAGGTACGTAAGATTGTCTAATTAGGTTTTATTTTATGTATAATCC
The DNA here is from genome assembly GCF_958449725.1 of Rosa rugosa. Taxonomy (NCBI): domain Eukaryota; kingdom Viridiplantae; phylum Streptophyta; class Magnoliopsida; order Rosales; family Rosaceae; genus Rosa; species Rosa rugosa. The sequence goes on along the minus strand of NC_084820.1, from coordinate 22,717,995 downwards.
TTCCAAGGTACGTAAGATTGTCTAATTAGGTTTTATGCTTCATTACATGTTCTCATGGAATGTGTGTGTTTTAAGATTTCATCATCTTTAAACATGCAGGAGTATGGAATTAGCTTGGATCTTAATTTACTTAATATAAATATTTTAAGTACGTAGTTAGTTAATTAGCTCGAATATTTTATAATATAGAAGTAGCGAGAAACAAAACCTACATAAGTATTTCTTGCTGAAAATACAATGACAGAATGTGTTTTCTGGAAAATGGGGATTGCAAGCCACGGATCAATCCTTACTGGGCAGCAGAAACCAAAATTAACAAACAGAACACCAGATTTTGGTTACGCAGTGAAAACATCAAATATGAGATTAAAAACATTGCGGGGCTCTTACTCTTGAGAACCCAAAATAAGAATTAACTTATGATGAAGTATATGATCTTTACAAACTTGAATAGCACTAACTCGGCTACAATGATTAGACAAAAACTAATACAAAGTTTATCTTTTGTCTTGAACTCCTTCTTCACTTGAACGATCGCCAAATATCGCTCTTCTTTCTTCACAGCCTCTCTACTGACTCAAGAGAATCTATGCATATGAAGAACACTACCAACAACACTTAAGCATGGAACAAGTGTTTTGACTCTTGTGAAGACCCAAACTTAGATGAACAAGCAAGACTCCCAAATATTCTTGCGTTCAAGACCTCTCTCTCTATCAACGTCTCTTCTTTTTATATATCCAAAGGGAGGCCGTGCAATGCACCAACAAAACAGATTTTTACCCTAATTTCACTTCAACAAGGAAACTATCTTTTGTGTTAAAGATAACCAATTAAAGACACCCAACCCTAAAATACTTAGGAAATCAATTACACAATTTTGTAAACAGAAAAAATATCTTTAAATAAGGAATATTAAACCCCAAAGATACTTTCCTAGACCAACCACTAATCTACCATGTATGCATGGATGCAATTACCAATCCTTACCGGGCAGCAGAAACCAAAAGTAACAAACAGAACACCAGATTTTGGTTACGCAGTGAAAACCTCAAATATGAGATTAAAAACACTGCAGGGCTCTTACTCTTGAGAACCCAAAATAAGAATTAACTTATGATGAAGGATATAATCTTTACAAACTTGAATAGCACTAGCTCGGCTACAATGATTAGACAAAAACTAATACAAAGTTTGTCTTTCGTCTTGAACTCCTTCTTCATTTGAACGATCACCAAATATCGCTCTTCTTTCTTCACAACCTCTCTACTGACTCAAGAGAATCTATGCATATGAAGAACACTACCAACAACACTTAAGCATGGAACAAGTGTTTTGACTCTTGTGAAGACCCAAACTTAGATGAACAAGCAAGACTCCCAAATATTCTTGCGTTCAAGACCTCTCTCTCTATCAGCGTCTCTTCTTTTTATATATCCAAAGGGAGGCCGTGCAATGCACCAACAAAACAGATTTTTACCCTAATTTCACTTCAACAAGGAAACTATCTTTTGTGTTAAAGATAACCAATTAAAGACACCAAACCCTAAAATACTTAGGAAATCAAGTACACAATTTTGTAAACAGAAAAATATCTTTAAATAAGGAATATTAAACCCCAAAGATACTTTCCTAGACCAACCACTAATCTAGCATGTATGCATGGATCAGCTCGGAAGATACTTCACCGTTTTGTATGGGAATGCCAATATACCAAGTTGGTCAAAACAACACTTGCCATTATTATTATGCAGTACTACATGTCTACGTACATGTATCACTATCACCAATATACACAGAAAGATTTGCCGTATAAATTAACAATATTGCGATTACTATCACTATCATGATCCTCTTTCTATTGCCATTATTGTTATTATAATCACAATCATCTTCGTTATCACCTAATGTTTGAAATGTACTCAGGAGCATAGATGGAATATAATTGGGATATATAACACTTGTTGTCCAAACTAATTTTCACCTAAACATGTTGATATAACACCACGCGATCTATAATCGCCATATGATAATGAGCTACCAATTCTATAGTCTTAACAAAAAAAAAAAAAAAAAAAAAAAAAAAAAAAAAAATATATATATATATATATATATATATATATATATATATATATATATCGAGGAAAACTCATCCATACGATCATTCCTCTTTCTGAGGAAATCTTGAATCAGACATGGATTTTATACTCAAATTGAAGGATTTAAACTCATCCATGTCAGACATCGGATAGTTTCTAAATTTTAGTCTGTCTGGACCGTTTGAATTTGTGATTCCATTTAATACAGAAAAAATAGAGAAGAAAAAGAAAAGCACGAGACGTTGGGTTTTTATTATTATTCCTTTTCATTTCTCTATACCTTTTTTTGGCAACCGATAGTACTTTATCAAAATTGATGATCAGGGTGTAGTCCTTCTGCTACTGGGAGTTGATTAATGTGTTTCTTTGTAATTAATTAAGTTCTGTGAGCTTCAAATAGATCAACAGGGCTTTCTCCTTTTCTGAACTGCTCTTGTCCTTCGTCTGTATTTACTAATATTCCATCCACGTTCCTACCATCAACACTAAACCCTAAATTATTAGAAAATGGCCAAAAAATAGCATTTGTTATCGTCTTATCGATCTATATATATATATATATATGTTTGGTGGGAAATGATTACTGTAGGCTGTAGCCAAAGAAAAACTGTATATATATCAACTGAGAGAGCAAAGTTTTCTGCCTTCGTCATGTTCATGAATCATGATTCTGTTGCTTAAGGTATATAAATCCATAATTTCATATTTCTATCCGAGTAAGTAGAGATTAAGCAAGCATTTGACCTTCATACAATTTCGACCTGCACCCGCCAACCACTATTCTATATATAGCTCGGAATCTTCCGCAAGTTTTCTTCTTTTCAACACAGAAGTTCCTCTTTTAGGCGCCTCTTACTTTTAACAGATCAGAAACCGAACAGATAGCTGACCATGGTGGTGTTTGGTCAAAAGAGTGACGAAAAGGATTCTCAATGATCTGAGAATTAAGGACCCCACTGCAAGTAGTTCGGAATAATATTGAGACAGATTGCTACCACAATCTAGGGTTTGCAATCGGTTCAGCCAAGAGTACTGCATGAATTCTTTGGAAGCTAAGACATCAGTGAACATGGGTAAGTCTAAGGTATGTTGATATTTGTCATACATCAACTTTTTAATAAATATATATTAAATTAAATTAGTTGGTGAAACCTGTTGTACAGGTCAACAGGTTATCCACTTATAATTTGACATGTGTATTAAAAATAACATATTAAGGACTGAATAATTATTTTATATGTAAATTGTTTAAAAACTTGTAATAAAGATCGTAAATATAGTAATTACTTTGATTCCAACTATAATTATCAATAAATACGTCAAATGTGGTGGTTTGTTGTAAAGTATCTCGTCGATGATGAAATTTACAAAAGAAATGACTCTAGTTATACAAAGAAGAACCGGATTACAAAAATAAGGATTTGAGAAATTTTAGGTCTAATATGATTATTTACCACATCGACGAAACATTTGTTGTCACATAGGTAAAGTGATTGTTTTTTTTGGTAAATTGAATCATATCTCAAGTAATTATCATAAATACGACCATAATTACCACTTTACACCTCAATTGTTGTAATTTATAGTAAAATGTGTTGTCAGACCAGTAATTATCTCATGGATGATGAGATTTACACAAGAAAAGTATTAATTACAAATTAGAGAACTTTATTACACAACTAAGGACTCGCAATTCATTTATTGTACATACATAAAGTTTTACCGCTTTTACAGCAATTCGTTGACATATTGGTAAAATGGTTCTCAAACTTGTAATATTGAAAATTACCATAAATAAAAGCTTGATTACTACTTTTCCAACAATTCGTTGTCTTATTGGTCAAATGGTTCTTAAACTTGTAATATTGAAGAATTACCACAAATACAACCTTAGTTACTAATTTGGACCTCAATTGTAGTAAAATCAAGAGAGAATGTCGTTAAATAAGTAAACAACTTCTCAAGGATAGTAGTTACAAAATAGACAACCTCATTACACCATAAAAGACTCACCACTAATTAGTTATATATATGAAGTTTTACCAGTATAGCAACACATTTGTTGTTTTATTGGTAAAATGGTTTGGGAAAAATGCATAGACAGTGTCTGGACACTCTGAGGACTGTCAAAATGATACCTGGACTTTCAAACGTATCAAAGTGATACCTGGACTTCTAATTTGTTTTCAACGTAGTACCTACGGGGACTTTCCGTCACGGCTCAGTCAATTTTGACCACGTGGGACGCACATGAGGCCGAAAATGAGGGCAAAAAAGACTTTTCCACTCCATCAAAATCCTAAATGAATAAATTTAAAATTAAAAATAAAAACAGAATAATTTATTATATTGAAAATAAAAGATGATTAATTTTTTTTTGCTTTTTCTACTAACCAAGATCAATCCAATATATTCTCAAAAAAAAAAAAAAATCCCAATCCGATAGGTATGAACCAAGCCCACAACTCATACGCATCATTCCACCCAATCTTCATGTTCATCTTCTCAAACCCAGAAAAAAAGCAAAAAAAAAAAAAAAAACAAAACAAAAAAACAAAAGAAATCCCAATTGTTCATGTTCTTCACTACAACAAAAAACCTCATTTGCGAGAAACAAATTCCTCGCTAAAAACAGACATTTCGTCGCGGAAGTACTTCCGCGAGGAAATTCTTTTCGTCTTCAATTCGTCGGAGAATGCTCGTCAAGAAAAGGTTCAGCGACGAAAAAACAATGTCCTCGTCAAACCCTTTCCGTGATGAAATCTATTTGTCTCGCTGTTATTCTATAGCGACAATTTCTTTCTTCACTCAAACCCATACTTTTTTCTCGTTAAAAAAGTTCAACGATTAGAAAATAGTCGTTAAATATATTTTCCGACATACTAGATTTCGTCGCGAAATTAATTATTTCCTCGCCAATGATAACTAAAATAAAAAAATGTAAATAAATAAAATATTTAAACTACTTTTTCTACGACGAATTTTCGTCGTTATAAGCTTTGGGTGAGGAAGCTTTTTCTCGATGTAAACTTTTTTTAGCGAGGATATTTTGTTTCATTGTACCATGTATTCTTTCAGCGAGAAAAAGTTTTCTCGTTAAAGATACTTAACAACGAGGAATATGTTTTCCATCGGCGTTGGAACTACAGTTTTTGGGACGAAAATATTTTCGTCGTTATAAATAGCTTTGGGCGACCAAGTTTTTCTTCGCTATAAACTATTTTCAGCGAGGAAATTTTGTTTCTTCATAAAATGTATCTTTTCAATGAGAAAAGGTTTTCTCGATAAAGATACTCAACAATGAGGAATGTGTTTTTCGTCGGTGTAGGGACTACAGTTTTTGGGACAAAAATATTTTCGTCGTTATAAATAGCTTTGGGCGAGGAAGTTTTTCCTCTCTATAAACTGATTTCAGCGAGGAAATTTTGTTTCATCGTAATATGTATCTTTTTCAAGAAGAAAAAGTTTTCTCGATAAAGATACTCAACGAGGAATGTGTTTTCCGTCAGTGTAGTATCTACAATCTATAGTGAGAAAATTTATTTTTGTCGTTATTGATTTTAATCTATAGCGAGGAAATTTATTTTTGTTGCAATTGTCTTCTTATTACGATACGACCTGCCAGCGATACAGATTATTTTATTCTAAAAAGAGGATTCTTATTCAAAACTAGTTAAACAATAAACAAAATAATAATTCATAATGTTGTCTACCATAACTACTAATTGGAATAGTCTAAAGTCAATACTGAACTAAAAATGATCCAAAAATCAATGAACTTGTTTAATTGATACTAAATCCTAGATACGCATAACTAACTTGATGCTTGTTGGTTCATAAAGGTTGCCATGAACTGCTCAAACTTTTTGCCTTGCTCCTGCAATTCTTGGATCAGCACGTTTTGTGCATCAATCTTTTCTTGTTGAGCCTTTATAGTATCTTGGGTCTCTTCAAGTTTATCTTCTAACTCTTTATTCTTCTCAGACATTTCATCTAGTGATGATCGAGAAGTGCTAGATGGTGGAGGCCTAGGGCCGAAACCACAACCCTTGATGTAGCCTGATTTTACTCCAAGAACCTTTGCACATATTTCATCATCATTCATAGTTCGATTCCCATCAGGAAGGGTTGTCTCAGTTCGCATCTTAACCATTTGATCCTGCAAATAAAAGAAAATACATGCAAGTGTGTATGCTTAGTTCCTAGTAAATCAAAATAATCTCTTGTAATCTATAGGTATATTCATCATCTTAATCTATGTAATCGTTTTTTATATAAATACATATCTACGTATGAATATGCATATTATATACATCAATAGGTCACTTACCCATAATTCTTTCGCTCCCAAGTCCCAACCTTTTTTAATGCTTTTGTACTCCATTTCAAAGCGTTCAATTGCACCTAGCATCTCCCCTGATTGTGCAGCCTATTGCATTAAACAAAAAAATGTTGTTAAGACATGTATAATAGGTACAATATATTAATTAATAAAATTATATAGATAACTTACAATCTGTTCTTGATGCGACATAAAAGACTTCGACCCTGCTTTATGGTGATATTTCAAACGTGACCTATTAATAGAATTTTTCTCTGAAACAATCTGGAAAGTATAACATATCAAATGATTATTTTGGAATTGTAATTTTATGTTCTTATCATTAAAAAGCAAACTGAAATGTAGAAATTATTAACAAAATTAGTGTAGTATTTGAAAATCAACTATAGCAAAAATAAAAAGAATAAACAAACAATCTTGTACGTACCTGAAAATCTTCACTAGAAAAATAAGTGCACAGAAAAGCCCATTCTTCTTCAGTTCTAACATCTTTGTGTTTATTTTCTAATGCTTCCTCTTTTGTTGAGAATTGCTCAAAATGCTTCTTTAGCTTATAACGGAAGTTAGCAAACACTGTTCCAAAAGATTTATTCACATATCTCTTAACCCAAGGTATATATACACATGTATAATATATTTCAGAAGCACCATATAATGAATGCGTTGTTAGTCGGTAAGATTACTGCACGTCTGCACAATTCTTCAGTGTTCAAATCACAGAGAGGACCTTCTTGATTTTTTTTTTCTCTCGACCTTTCTATTTAATTGAAACTGATGTGTTGCATTTTTAGTCAATTCTTGTACTCCATACGAACTTGTCTTGTATTATTAATTTATTCATGTCGATTGACGCAAAATTATTTTTTTGGATCAGCAAAAGAAAAATACATATTTATACTCGATCAAAATAATAATTCATACTTTATCAAAATACTAATTTGAAGTAGTCTCTATGGTCAATATTTATGAAAAATAGTGTAAAATACTATTAACTCAGAATTTACTTATAATAAGTCATCATTAACTCGAAACTGTCCAGAAATAAACCATCAATACTAACTCAAAAAAATCGAGAAATCTTTATTTTTCCAACATAAAAGTACTATACTAATGGTCATTAGCTGGAAATTTTGCCATCAATTCCTTAATTCTTTTGGCATCCTCCTTCAATTCCTCAAATCTTTTGGCATGCTCATTCAGTTCTTCAAATCTAACAAACTCATTTTCATGGGATATGAAATACTTCGACCAAGCATTGTGGTGATATGTCAAATGTAACTTCTTGCTAGCATTCTGTGAATCGATCTAAAAAGTATGACAAATCAAATTATTATTGTTAGATACTTCCCTTCAAAGTCTAAGAAAAAGATGTGAATAAAATGGTGTACAATCAAAAAGCGGAAAAGCTCATCAAGTTGCCATTAGGGAAAAAAAAAAATTAATAAGAAAACACTAAATACCTGTAACTCTTCACTAGAAAAACGAGTACATAGAAAATCCCATTCTGCTTGAGTCTTAACTTTTTCAGGCTTGTTTGCTTGTGCTTCATCTATGTCACGCCCCGAATTTTGAATAATAAATTCAAATCCGAAACCTGAATAATTACAATTACAAAAAACCAAATCTCGAAACTTCGAGTTCATTATTACAATTCACTCTCACAATATATTATAAAGCTCAAATGAGCATAACACACCTCACAACTTACAATTGTTGTAAAACTCTAACAATTGCTCTAACCGCACGATCACCGTCCTGGTTCTCCTGTCCTGTAGGATTACCCGCTACACAATTTGAATAGTGTACCGGGAGTTGCAACAACACAAAACCCGGTAAGCTTTTTACAGCCAGTATGAGTAAACAAGAAAGAACTGTTGATTTATTAGATTTCAAGACTACCACAAACCCACGTTACTTTCTCACTCTCATATATATATATAGACACTTATGAGTTACTCTCAATTTAGCTCATAAGATCACTCACTCTCATATATATATATAGACACTTATGAGTTACTCTCAATTTAGCTCATAAGATCACTCACTCTCATATATATATATAGACACTTATGAGTTACTCTCAAATTCGCTCATAAGATTTCCCAACATTTGGTAGACAGACTCATATATATATATAGACCCTTATGAGTTACTCTCAATTTCCCTCATAAGGTTACCATATATATATTGACACTTATGAGTTACTCTCAATTTCACTCATAAGTTCACTCCACATTTGGCAGACAGACTAGAGCTCTAACTGAACGTAACCACTCGTCCGGCCACAGACGTGATTACGATTTAATACTATTAATAACCACCAGCCCGGTACGAGAGCGTGATTCACTAATAGATGCCATGGTCACCTCGTGACCTAGTGATCTCCACAGATCACAACAATTTATTGTTCCTCAACAATAAAACTCAACACCTCTCACAATATATTGTTTCTCAACAATAAACTCAATATCTCTCACAATATATTGTTTCTCAACAATAACTCAACACAACTCCAACAATACATATTATTTCACGTAATAATATATATACAGACATTCACACAGGAATGTCTAGTAACACCAACAATAGTTCATATGATTGCAACAAAATAAAGCAATTAATTGTATTGGGTTCGTAATATGAACCACGTGAGGTTTACTGTCACGCCCCGGATTTTGAATGATAAATTCAAATCCGAAACCTGAATAATTACAATTACAAAAAAAACAAATCTCGAAACTTCGAGTTCATTATTACAATTCACTCTCACAATATATTATAAAGCTCAAATGAGCATAACACACCTCACAACTTACAATTGTTGTAAAACTCTAACAATTGCTCTAACCGCACGATCACCGTCCTGGTTCTCCTGTCCTGTAGGATTACCCGCTACACAATTTGAATAGTGTACCGGGAGTTGCAACAACACAAAACCCGGTAAGCTTTTTACAGCCAGTATGAGTAAACAAGAAAGAACTGTTGATTTATTAGATTTCAAGACTACCACAAACCCACGTTACTTTCTCACTCTCATATATATATATAGACACTTATGAGTTACTCTCAATTTAGCTCATAAGATCACTCACTCTCATATATATATGTAGACACTTATGAGTTACTCTCAATTTAGCTCATAAGATCCCTCACTCTCATATATATATATAGACACTTATGAGTTACTCTCAAATTCGCTCATAAGATTTCCCAACATTTGGTAGACAGACTCATATATATATATAGACCCTTATGAGTTACTCTCAATTTCCCTCATAAGGTTACCATATATATATTGACACTTATGAGTTACTCTCAATTTCACTCATAAGGTCACTCCACATTTGGCAGACAGACTAGAGCTCTAACTGAACGTAACCACTCGTCCGGCCACAGACGTGATTACGATTTAATACTATTAATAACCACCAGCCCGGTACGAGAGCGTGATTCACTAATAGATGCCATGGTCACCTCGTGACCTAGTGATCTCCACAGATCACAACAATTTATTGTTTCTCAACAATAAAACTCAACACCTCTCACAATATATTGTTTCTCAACAATAAACTCAATATCTCTCACAATATATTGTTTCTCAACAATAACTCAACACAACTCCAACAATACATATTATTTCACGTAATAATATATATACAGACATTCACACAGGAATGTCTAGTAACACCAACAATAGTTCATATGATTGCAACAAAATAAAGCAATTAATTGTATTGGGTTCGTAATATGAACCACGTGAGGTTTACTCACCTCGATAATCCCGCTGCGTCTTCAATTCAGCTCAAAATACGATCCACAATCGTCCACCAACTCAAACCGTCAATCACCTAGTCCAATAATGATCTTGACTTAGCCAACAACTCAAATATGTAATTAAACGACGATCCAACGCTCAGATTCAAATTAAACGATGATCCAACGGTCGGATCTGAATTTAATGATGATCCAACGGTCGGATCCTCACGGATCGCCTTTAGGATCATCCTCCAAAATTATCACGAAGATCCAACGGTCAGATCTTCCTGAATCGCCTTTACTAACATCTCCACAAAATTATATGAAAATCCGACGGTCAGATTCTCACGAATCGCCTTCCGAATCACTATTTCTCAATTATACGAAGATCCAACGGTCGGATCTTCGCCCGTGACCTCACAAGGTCACCGGGACAGTCATACGATCAACATATCCAAAATTGAAGCAAAACCGATGGTCAGATCTTCACAGATCGTAAACCGAAGATAAACGTAAAAACGTTAAATAGTAACGTCAAAACGTAAATCCACTATTTATCAACTTTTTCTAACATGACCATGTTATATATCAAAACGCTCGTATGGATGCATAGATCATCGCCTAGATAATGAAAACTCGAAATATGGTCTGATGCGCCGCCACAAGCGGTGGTCAGTGGGCGGTCAACGCGGCGGTCAACGCCGGTCAACCACCTCAGATGGCAAAGTGACCAACTACAAACTGGTTCAAAATGAAAGGGTGGTCGACTTTCATACCTGGAGCTAAGCCTGGTTCGGCCTAGATCGTCCTAGATCAAGCGTTGAAGTTGGATTAATCTCGTGCGTCTGATCAGATTCCAGATTGAATCAGGGACGTCGAAATCTTCAACTTGTGATCTTTCACTCCACACTCCAAATCGTCAAGCAAGGCCTATATGGGGATGATCAGGGGGAGGAGGAGATCACGAAAATGGGAACGATCGGCCCATGCAACGCCGGAAAAGTGGTTTTCCGGCTGGGTCCGTTTTGCACTTGGGTCGGGCTTTGATCTCGGCTTGGAGGCAGCGGCGGGGCGGGGCGAGGCCACAGAGCAGCTATGCTCGGCAAGGCGCGCCGGTCTGGTGCGGGTCCGGTGGCGGTGGCGTCCGGGAAGTGGGCTTTCCGACCGGGTCGGGTCGGTCGCGACCCGTCGGGTCTGAGGGACGCACGAGAGAGAGAACGGAGAGAGCTGGGGGCCAAAACGCAAATTTCCCATTTTTTTGTCCTTAAAGAAAGAATTCGGAAAATTTCTCTATTTATAGAAAATTCCCAAATTTCAAAAATTCATAACATAATCATACGAACTCCGAATAATGCGTTCCACATGTCCACGAACTCGTATCGACGAGCTCTACAACTTTCATGAAGGAAGTTTTCCCAAATTTTGAACGTATAAAAAGTCAACTTTGTTGACCCCCTAAAAACGTTCGTTTTCGAAAATAAAACCGTTCGAACTAATTCCACAACTTCTCCAAGCTTCGTACTCGCTCCTACTATCGTGAAATCATTTCTAAAAAACCATGGAATTTAATTTGGATTTTCCGGGGTATTACAGTCTACCCTCCTTAAAGAAATTTCGTCCCGAAATTTAAGCGTAAGTCAATTCCTCTCGATTAAGGTTGACCTAACTATAGAATCTCCATCTTTTCCAAATCTGTAGTAATCTACAAAGCCACAGCCCTTGTATAAAAATACATTCCTATGGCCACTAAAATCCTTTCATCACAAACGTAAACTCACACAACAACTGCTCAACAACACTCCACATCACATACACAAAATCGTCACATGGATCATCTCATAGATCCTCACATAGATCTTCACATAGATCATCACATAGATCTTCACATAGATCATCACTCTGTACTGGCATACAAGCACAGTAAACACTCCCACAAAGTGTTTCGCTACTCAATTAGCATCACGGTAAATCTCCATAGTAAAACTTAAGCATGCACCACTCTTCACAACCATAGAGATGCATCACTCAAAACAAATCATCCCCAAAAGCACGCCAATAAATTATGTCACCCAATGATGATGACTTGGGCTTGCTCAATCCTTGGGCTAAGCACTAGGGCTGGCCAATTGGGCCTGAAGAAATCGGACCATCCACATTTCGAACCGGCCCAAACCACTTTGGGTTTAACATTTGGGCCTACTATTCGGGCCGAACAATTGGGCTTACCATTTGGGCCTACCATTTGGGCCTACCATTCGGGCTTACTATTTGGGCTTACTATTTGGGCTTACTATTTGGGCTTACTATTTGGGCCTACCAATCGGCCCACCAACTTCCAGCTCGGCTACGGTATGAAATTGTACATACCGTATATACGTATGCATACCGTACAGATCGTATATACGTATGCATACCGTACAACTGTATATTCGTATGCATACCGTACAGACCGTATATACGTATGCATACTGTACAACTGTATATAAGTATACATACCGTACAGACCGTATATACGTATGTATACCGTACATACCGTATATACGTCCGTATATCAAGCATATACGAGATCCAAAAATATTTGTAAGAGGTAAGGTTCGAACTCCCGACCTCAAACACGAAGGTTTTGCTCCCAACCACTGAAGCAAGAGCTGCCTTCATTAATATATGCTCACGTGTTATATTTATTATGTCATAAGCGACATAAATAAAATAACGGGGGAGGCAAGGTTCGAAACCTTAACCTGCTGCACAAGGGCTTTGCCCACCAACCACTGGAGCACAAGCTGTGCTTAATATAATGTGTACAAATGTTTTACTTATTATGTCATAAGCGAACATAATAAAAATAAACGAGAGGCAAGGTTCGAACCTCTGACCTCTTGTACAAGAGCTTTGCTCTTCAACCACTAGAGCACCAGCTGCTCTCGCTGTTGTCCTCACAATTCTTTTATTTATTCTATCAAAAGCAATAGAATAAACACAAACTGTCGGTACACTCCACGTGCCACGACACGTCTCTTCCGTGATTTACGGAAAGTCAAATCTGCTTTCGGCTACAGCTGTCTGCCACAGCGCCTCGAGATTCCCTCGGTCCCCTTACACGCTCAACACGCGCCAACAGCTTTTCCGGTTTTCGGGGCGACTTTAATCCAACGCGTGGATTCAAATTCTGAGATCGTTCATCCAACGGTGGAGATCTGCTCACCTTGTTCTATAAATAGGTGCATTCTGGAGAAAAACTGTTCACTCCAAAAGAAAAGAAATTTTCTTCCGAGCTCAAGTCTTTCTCTCTCAACTCTTCAGCCTTTCTCTTCTCAAATCCTTTCTTCATCAATTTCAATCCTTCTCTTCTGATCTTCTCTCCCATCTAGTTGATTCAATCCCATCTTTCCTCTGAACTTTCAGATCTTCAATATTTTCCTCCAAATCTTCAATCCTTCTTTCTCAGATCTTTTCTTCCATTTGAAGATTCGATCTCATCTTTCCTCTGAGAATCTCAGATCTCCAATCACCAGTTCAACAACTCCAATCCTTCTAACAAAATCTCCCTCAAACACTAAACCATGTATTCCTCGATTTCCACATCCTCTCACCCCATGACCCAAGAGCCACGAACTCTGCAACTAATGGAGCTCCAAACCCCGCAACAAATGGAACCACAACAACAGCAACCAACAGAGGAGGGAGGAAACACCCAAGCAGCTGGAAGTAGTGCCAACATGGATTTCTGGCGAAGCCGTACCAGGTGGATTCCTACTCCAGAACAAATAAGAATCCTCAAGGATCTTTACTATGTCAAGGGATTTAAGTGCCCAACTACAGAGCAGATTCACGAGATCTGTCTCCAGCTGAACCAGTATGGGTATGTTGAGGGTAAGAACATTTACTTTTGGTTCCAGAACGTCAGGGCTCGAGAGAAGCAGATGAATAGGTGTAATCAGGCTGCTCCAGTGCCCATGAGAACTAGTTCTCTTGGTACTGGTAGATCCATTGATCTCAATTTTGGGTCCACTGGTTCTACTGGTGCTGGTGGATCCATCGACATCAATTTTGGGCCAGCTGGTGGATCCATTGACATCAATTTTGGGTCCACTAGTTCTACTGATGATGGTAGATCCATTGATCTCAACTTTGGTTCCACCTATTCTACTGGTAATGAAGGATTTATTTACTTAAATTTTGTTTCGTATTCTTCCTCACACTTCAACACTAATACCAGTACAACTCTTTTGGCACAACAGGAGGACAAACATCCCTGCAACAACGAGGAGGAGATCACCAGGAGGTTCAAACTCTTCCTCTGTTCCCCGTGCACGGCGAGGACGTCTTTGGTAACCTGAAGACTACTTCCGAGGAAGGTAGCGCTTTTGGTTACTATTCTGGTGGCTCAGGCGGTTACCACAGTGGCTCAAACGTTTCTCTTGAGCTCAGCCTCAACCCATCCGGAGCTGCTGATTAGGCTTAGTATAGCGTAGTTCCAATTTCCTTTTTGTAATAATAAATCAATAAGATGGTGTGCATGTTGTTTCTTCTTTTTGTTTAACCAACAACAACACCAAGGATCGAACCTTGGTCACCCAATACAATTTTCAAAACCATAAACAACTCTACTGCACACATCTTTCATAATGATGCAATAAAAACAATCACTCAAAAAGAATCCAACAATCAATTAAGTCGCATCGAGGTCTAGCTAGTATCCTCTGAGTCAAACCAAACACAACAATTTCATCGATAGGATTAGGGATTTATAAAGCTAAACACATCCTGAGTTAGCTAGGAAAAACCCACGTTTTTAGAGTTACTCTTACAACTCTTATAGAATCTCGATAATTTCATCTATCAATTGCTTCAACAAAAACTCACCACAATTCAATCCCTAACATTTAGCGATTCAGAAATCGAATCAAACTCCATATCACATAGTAATTCACTTGAACCACTATGGATACCTAACAAAGTCACTAAAATCAATATCTGAAATTGCGTTTAACTATATCACCTAAAATCAATCACCAAAGGCAAACCCTTGCCTGACTCTAACATGTCCTCCATGCTTCTTCCTGCACCATACATAGGCCTCAAAATTCAATTTCATTCACTTGAACAAAACTATATTCACAAGTCACGGTCAGGTCATCAACCCATGGTGTTCAAATGAATAAATTTCAAATCCAGTTTTCCTTGTGAATCGCAACATATCGTTCCAAAATGATGCAAGCAACATCAACCACGTATATAAGACATATCTCACGAACTCAATTCAAATTCCGAATCACCAAAACTACTACTAATTCCAATTCTACCAACAATCCTGATTCTGAAGGAATTATAGTACTCAACGACAACCCAAAACAATGGTCTCTCATCTCTAACCATCGAGCACAAAATAAAATTCTTGTCTCGCACCTCAAACCCTGCTTAACAACTTACAAGCACAAGGAAGAAGTAACCACAATAATTTCTTCCCTAACCTCAACCCTACTAACAAACTCCACAAGGACATCTCATTACAAAACAAGATATCTATTATTTGACATGTACATCTCATCTAAAAACATATGTACGTCCAACTTAAGAAGACAAACTTTCTATCCATTAATACTCGTATCCACACTAGGTACGTGCATAGGTCCACATCATGCCTTCAACCAACACTTCAACATCCAAAAGAACCTCACTTCCATACAACAATCCTCGTTGACTTAACAGAGTTGAATCAAGAGGTTCCTATTCCTCAAGGATTGTAACTTGCGGCCACTGAACTTATTCCCATACGAACCTACAAGACAACTGTAAGGTTCTAAGTACAACCCCTTCGAATATCCATCACCTAAGGAGTATAGTATGCTTGGCTAATACATGTATAACACTTAAAACACAGTATAAGTCAAATACAATTTCATATTAACCAAGTCAATACTATAGGGAAGGTATTCACGTTCCCTAAACAACCTAGCGGCCTAAACAACTCCCAACACTCACGCATACCCAATGACTTAGCCAATACCGAAGAGCACACGATGGGGATCCGCTGCAGACGGGCCATCACTCGAAAGGTATTGACACATCACCAAATATGCACCTTACGCTCTGATACCAAACTGTCACGCCCCGGATTTTGAATGATAAATTCAAATCCGAAACCTGAATAATTACAATTACAAAAAAAACAAATCTCGAAACTTCGAGTTCATTATTACAATTCACTCTCACAATATATTATAAAGCTCAAATGAGCATAACACACCTCACAACTTACAATTGTTGTAAAACTCTAACAATTGCTCTAACCGCACGATCACCGTCCTGGTTCTCCTGTCCTGTAGGATTACCCGCTACACAATTTGAATAGTGTACCGGGAGTTGCAACAACACAAAACCCGGTAAGCTTTTTACAGCCAGTATGAGTAAACAAGAAAGAACTGTTGATTTATTAGATTTCAAGACTACCACAAACCCACGTTACTTTCTCACTCTCATATATATATATAGACACTTATGAGTTACTCTCAATTTAGCTCATAAGATCACTCACTCTCATATATATATGTAGACACTTATGAGTTACTCTCAATTTAGCTCATAAGATCCCTCACTCTCATATATATATATAGACACTTATGAGTTACTCTCAAATTCGCTCATAAGATTTCCCAACATTTGGTAGACAGACTCATATATATATATAGACCCTTATGAGTTACTCTCAATTTCCCTCATAAGGTTACCATATATATATTGACACTTATGAGTTACTCTCAATTTCACTCATAAGGTCACTCCACATTTGGCAGACAGACTAGAGCTCTAACTGAACGTAACCACTCGTCCGGCCACAGACGTGATTACGATTTAATACTATTAATAACCACCAGCCCGGTACGAGAGCGTGATTCACTAATAGATGCCATGGTCACCTCGTGACCTAGTGATCTCCACAGATCACAACAATTTATTGTTTCTCAACAATAAAACTCAACACCTCTCACAATATATTGTTTCTCAACAATAAACTCAATATCTCTCACAATATATTGTTTCTCAACAATAACTCAACACAACTCCAACAATACATATTATTTCACGTAATAATATATATACAGACATTCACACAGGAATGTCTAGTAACACCAACAATAGTTCATATGATTGCAACAAAATAAAGCAATTAATTGTATTGGGTTCGTAATATGAACCACGTGAGGTTTACTCACCTCGATAATCCCGCTGCGTCTTCAATTCAGCTCAAAATACGATCCACAATCGTCCACCAACTCAAACCGTCAATCACCTAGTCCAATAATGATCTTGACTTAGCCAACAACTCAAATATGTAATTAAACGACGATCCAACGCTCAGATTCAAATTAAACGATGATCCAACGGTCGGATCTGAATTTAATGATGATCCAACGGTCGGATCCTCACGGATCGCCTTTAGGATCATCCTCCAAAATTATCACGAAGATCCAACGGTCAGATCTTCCTGAATCGCCTTTACTAACATCTCCACAAAATTATATGAAAATCCGACGGTCAGATTCTCACGAATCGCCTTCCGAATCACTATTTCTCAATTATACGAAGATCCAACGGTCGGATCTTCGCCCGTGACCTCACAAGGTCACCGGGACAGTCATACGATCAACATATCCAAAATTGAAGCAAAACCGATGGTCAGATCTTCACAGATCGTAAACCGAAGATAAACGTAAAAACGTTAAATAGTAACGTCAAAACGTAAATCCACTATTTATCAACTTTTTCTAACATGACCATGTTATATATCAAAACGCTCGTATGGATGCATAGATCATCGCCTAGATAATGAAAACTCGAAATATGGTCTGATGCGCCGCCACAAGCGGTGGTCAGTGGGCGGTCAACGCGGCGGTCAACGCCGGTCAACCACCTCAGATGGCAAAGTGACCAACTACAAACTGGTTCAAAATGAAAGGGTGGTCGACTTTCATACCTGGAGCTAAGCCTGGTTCGGCCTAGATCGTCCTAGATCAAGCGTTGAAGTTGGATTAATCTCGTGCGTCTGATCAGATTCCAGATTGAATCAGGGACGTCGAAATCTTCAACTTGTGATCTTTCACTCCACACTCCAAATCGTCAAGCAAGGCCTATATGGGGATGATCAGGGGGAGGAGGAGATCACGAAAATGGGAACGATCGGCCCATGCAACGCCGGAAAAGTGGTTTTCCGGCTGGGTCCGTTTTGCACTTGGGTCGGGCTTTGATCTCGGCTTGGAGGCAGCGGCGGGGCGGGGCGAGGCCACAGAGCAGCTATGCTCGGCAAGGCGCGCCGGTCTGGTGCGGGTCCGGTGGCGGTGGCGTCCGGGAAGTGGGCTTTCCGACCGGGTCGGGTCGGTCGCGACCCGTCGGGTCTGAGGGACGCACGAGAGAGAGAACGGAGAGAGCTGGGGGCCAAAACGCAAATTTCCCATTTTTTTGTCCTTAAAGAAAGAATTCGGAAAATTTCTCTATTTATAGAAAATTCCCAAATTTCAAAAATTCATAACATAATCATACGAACTCCGAATAATGCGTTCCACATGTCCACGAACTCGTATCGACGAGCTCTACAACTTTCATGAAGGAAGTTTTCCCAAATTTTGAACGTATAAAAAGTCAACTTTGTTGACCCCCTAAAAACGTTCGTTTTGAAAATAAAATCGTTCGAACTAATTCCACGACTTCTCCAAGCTTCGTACTCGCTCCTACTATCGTGAAATCATTTCTAAAAATCCACGGAATTTAATTTGGATTTTTTCGGGTATTACAATCTACCCTCCTTAAAGAAATTTCGTCCCGAAATTTGAGCGTAAGTCAATTCCTCTCGATTAAGGTTGACCTAACCATAGAATCTCCATCTTTTCCAAATCTGTAGTAATCTACAGAGCCTCAACCCTTTGTATAAAAATACATTCCTATGGCCACTAAATCCTTTCATCACAAACGTAAACGCACAACACAACTGTTCAACATCAATCCACATCAATTACACAAAATCATCACATGGATCATCTCATAGATCCTCACATAGATCTTCACATAGATCATCACATAGATCTTCACATAGATCATCACTCTGTGCTGGCATACAAGCACAGTAAACACTCTCACAAAGTGTTTCGCTACTCAATTAGCATCACGGTAAATCTCCATAGTAAAACTTAAGCATGCACCACTCTTCACAACCATAGAGATGCATCACTCAAAACAAATCATCCCCAAAAGCACGCCAATTAATTATGTCACCCAATGATGATGACTTGGGCTTGCTCAATCCTTAGGCTAAGTACTAGGGCTGGCCAATTGGGCCTGAAGAAATCGGACCATCCACATTTCGAACCGGCCCAAACCACTTTGGGTTTAACATTTGGGCCTACTATTCGGGCCGAACAATTGGGCTTACTATTTGGACCTACCAATCGGCCCACCAACTTCCAGCTCGGCTACGGTATGAAATTGTACATACCGTATATACGTATACATACCGTACAGATCGTGTATACGTATGCATACCGTACAACTGTATATACGTATGCATACTGTACAGACCGTATATACGTATGTATACCGTACATACCGTATATACGTATACATACCGTATATACATCCGTATATCAAGCATATACGAGACCCAAAAATATTTGTAAGAGGTAGGGTTCGAACTCCCGACCTCAAACACGAAGGTTTTGCTCCCAACCACTGAAGCAAGAGCTGCCTTCATTAATATATGCTCACGTGTTATATTTATTATGTCATAAGTGACATAAATAAAATAACGGGGAAGGCAAGGTTCGAAACCTCAACCTGCCGCACGAAACCTTTGTCCCCCAACCACTGGAGCACAAGCTGTGCTTAATATAATGTGTACAAATTTTATACTTATTATGTCATAAACGAACATAATAAAAATAAACGAGAGGCGAGGTTCGAACCTCAGACCTCTTGTACACGAACTGTACACTCAACCACTCGAGCACGGCTGCTCACGTTATTATCCATACCAATCCTTTTATTTAAACCAACTGTTTCAACTGTTTCAACAATTCGGCCCAACTCATCCAAAACTGTTTCAGAAACTCGGCCCATCATGTCCAAAACTGTTTCTGAAACTCGGCCCATCAGGCCTCCACCCACAGCTACAGTGATGCCTTGATCCGAGACAGGCCCAAGTACGGCCCACTTGTGTCACGGCTTATCCCTTCCGTGATTTACGGCAGTCAAATCTGCTTTCGGCTAAAGCTGTCTGCCACAGCATCTCGAGGTTCGGCCTGTCCCCTTACACGCTCTCCACGCGCCAACAACTTTTCCGGGTTTTCGGATGACTTTAATCCAACGCGTGGATTCAAATTCTGAGATCGTTCATCCAACGGTGGAGATCTGCTCACCTTGTTCTATAAATAGGTGCATTCTGGGGAAAAACTGTTCACTCCAAAAGAAAAGAAATTTTCTTCCGAGCTCAAGCCTTTCTCTCTCAACTCTTCAGCCTTTCTCTTCTCAAATCCTTTCTTCATCAATTTCAATCCTTCTCTTCTGATCTTCTCTCCCATCTAGTTGATTCAATCCCATCTTTCCTCTGAACTTTCAGATCTTCAATCTTTTCCTCCAAATCTTCAATCCTTCTTTCTCAGATCTTTTCTTCCATTTGAAGATTCGATCTCATCTTTCCTCTGAGAATCTCAGATCTCCAATCACCAGTTCAACAACTCCAATCCTTCTAACAAAATCTCCCTCAAACACTAAACCATGTATTCCTCGATTTCCACATCCTCTCACCCCATGACCCAAGAGCCACGAACTCTGCAACTAATGGAGCTCCAAACCCCGCAACAAATGGAACCACAACAACAGCAACCAACAGAGGAGGGAGGAAACACCCAAGCAGCTGGAAGTAGTGCCAACATGGATTTCTGGCGAAGCCGTACCAGGTGGATTCCTACTCCAGAACAAATAAGAATCCTCAAGGATCTTTACTATGTCAAGGGATTTAAGTGCCCAACTACAGAGCAGATTCACGAGATCTGTCTCCAGCTGAACCAGTATGGGTATGTTGAGGGTAAGAACATTTACTTTTGGTTCCAGAACGTCAGGGCTCGAGAGAAGCAGATGAATAGGTGTAATCAGGCTGCTCCAGTGCCCATGGGAACTAGTTCTCTTGGTACTGGTAGATCCATTGATCTCAATTTTGGGTCCACTGGTTCTACTGGTGCTAGTGGATCCATCGACATCAATTTTGGGCCAGCTGGTGGATCCATTGACATCAATTTTGGGTCCACTAGTTCTACTGATGATGGTAGATCCATTGATCTCAACTTTGGTTCCACCTATTCTACTGGTAATGAAGGATTTCTTGATTTAAATTTTGTTTCATATTCTTCCTCACACTTCAACACTAATACCAGTCCAACTCTTTTGGCACAACAGGAGGACAAACATCCCTGCAACAACGAGGAGGAGATCACCAGGAGGTTCAAACTCTTCCTCTGTTCCCCGTGCACGGCGAGGACGTCTTTGGTAACCTGAAGACTACTTCCGAGGAAGGTAGTGCACATGATTACTATTTCGGTGGCTCAGGCGGTTACAACCGTGGATCTCCAGTTTCTCTTGAGCTCAGCCTCAACCCATCCGGAGCTGCTGACTAGGCTTAGTACAGCATAGTCCTCGTTTTCCTTTTTCTTTTTTTTTTTTTCTTTTTTTTTTTGTAATATAAACTCAATAAGATGGTGTGCATGTTTTCTTTCCTGTTTGTTTAACCAACAACAACACCAAGGATCGAACCTTGGTCACCCAATACTATTTTCAAAACCATAAACAACTGTACTGCACACATCTTTCATAATGATGCAATAAAAACAATCACTCAAAAAGAATCCAACAATCAATTAAGTCGCATCGAGGTCTAGCTAGTATCCTCTGAGTCAAACCAAACACAACAATTTCATCGATAGGATTAGGGATTTATAAAGCTAAACACATCCTGAGTTAGCTAGGAAAAACCCACGTTTTTAGAGTTACTCTTACAACTCTTATAGAATCTCGATAATTCCATCTATCAATTGCTTCAACAAAAACTCACCACAATTCAATCCCTAACATTTAGCGATTCAGAAATCGAATCAAACTCCATATCACATAGTAATTCACTTGAACCACTATGGATACCTAACAAAGTCACTAAAATCAATATCTGAAATTGCGTTTAACTATATCACCTAAAATCAATCACCAAAGGCAAACCCTTGCCTGACTCTAACATGTCCTCCATGCTTCTTCCTGCACCATACATAGGCCTCAAAATTCAATTTCATTCACTTGAACAAAACTATATTCACAAGTCTGCTATAGACATCAGGGAAAAACCCATACTTTTACTCATAACTTTTCCTTCTAAAAGTTCATCACGTAGTGTATATAAAATCACCACACAACCTTCTTAGTCTACACTAAGAATTCAATCTCACACAAGGTCAGCATAATTGCCTCAGAGTCACTTTAATCACGTATCACATGTCAATTACCAAAACTCCACTAAGACGTCTCTTTATAAAACAAGATATCTAATCCTTGATACGTACACCTCATCTAAACATCTGTACGTCCAACTTAAGAAGACAAAATTTATAACAATTCATACTCGTATCCACACTAGGTACGTGCATAGGTCCACACCATGTCTTCAACCAAACACTTCAACAATCAAAAGAACCTCATTTCCATAAAACAATCCTCGTTGACTTAACAGAGTTGAATCAAGAGGTTCCTATTCCTCAAGGATTGTAACTCGCGGCCACTGAACTTATTCCAATACGAACCTACAAGACAACTGTAAGGTTCTAAGTACAACCCCTTCGAATCTCCATCACCTAAGGAGTATAGTATGCTTGGCTAAGACATGTATAACACTTAAAACACAGTATAAGTCAAATACAAATTCATATTAACCAAGTCAATACTATAGGGAAGGTATTCACGTTCCCTAAACGACCTAGCGGCCTAAACAACTCCCAACACTCACGCATACCCAATGACTTAGCCAATACCGAAGAGCACACGATGGGGATCCGCTGCAGACGGGCCATCACTCGGAAGGTATTGACACATCACCAAATATGCACCTTACGCTCTGATACCAAACTGTCACTCCCCGAATTTTGAATAATAAATTCAAATCCGAAACCTGAATAATTACAATTACAAAAAACCAAATCTCGAAACTTCGAGTTCATTATTACAATTCACTCTCACAATATATTATAAAGCTCAAATGAGCATAACACACCTCACAACTTACAATTGTTGTAAAACTCTAACAATTGCTCTAACCGCACGATCACCGTCCTGGTTCTCCTGTCCTGTAGGATTACCCGCTACACAATTTGAATAGTGTACCGGGAGTTGCAACAACACAAAACCCGGTAAGCTTTTTACAGCCAGTATGAGTAAACAAGAAAGAACTGTTGATTTATTAGATTTCAAGACTACCACAAACCCACGTTACTTTCTCACTCTCATATATATATATAGACACTTATGAGTTACTCTCAATTTAGCTCATAAGATCACTCACTCTCATATATATATATAGACACTTATGAGTTACTCTCAATTTAGCTCATAAGATCACTCACTCTCATATATATATATAGACACTTATGAGTTACTCTCAAATTCGCTCATAAGATTTCCCAACATTTGGTAGACAGACTCATATATATATATAGACCCTTATGAGTTACTCTCAATTTCCCTCATAAGGTTACCATATATATATTGACACTTATGAGTTACTCTCAATTTCACTCATAAGTTCACTCCACATTTGGCAGACAGACTAGAGCTCTAACTGAACGTAACCACTCGTCCGGCCACAGACGTGATTACGATTTAATACTATTAATAACCACCAGCCCGGTACGAGAGCGTGATTCACTAATAGATGCCATGGTCACCTCGTGACCTAGTGATCTCCACAGATCACAACAATTTATTGTTCCTCAACAATAAAACTCAACACCTCTCACAATATATTGTTTCTCAACAATAAACTCAATATCTCTCACAATATATTGTTTCTCAACAATAACTCAACACAACTCCAACAATACATATTATTTCACGTAATAATATATATACAGACATTCACACAGGAATGTCTAGTAACACCAACAATAGTTCATATGATTGCAACAAAATAAAGCAATTAATTGTATTGGGTTCGTAATATGAACCACGTGAGGTTTACTCACCTCGATAATCCCGCTGCGTCTTCAATTCAGCTCAAAATACGATCCACAATCGTCCACCAACTCAAACCGTCAATCACCTAGTCCAATAATGATCTTGACTTAGCCAACAACTCAAATATGTAATTAAACGACGATCCAACGCTCAGATTCAAATTAAACGATGATCCAACGGTCGGATCTGAATTTAATGATGATCCAACGGTCGGATCCTCACGGATCGCCTTTAGGATCATCCTCCAAAATTATCACGAAGATCCAACGGTCAGATCTTCCTGAATCGCCTTTACTAACATCTCCACAAAATTATATGAAAATCCGACGGTCAGATTCTCACGAATCGCCTTCCGAATCACTATTTCTCAATTATACGAAGATCCAACGGTCGGATCTTCGCCCGTGACCTCACAAGGTCACCGGGACAGTCATACGATCAACATATCCAAAATTGAAGCAAAACCGATGGTCAGATCTTCACAGATCGTAACCCGAAGATAAACGTAAAAACGTTAAATAGTAACGTCAAAACGTAAATCCACTATTTATCAACTTTTTCTAACATGACCATGTTATATATCAAAACGCTCGTATGGATGCATAGATCATCGCCTAGATAATGAAAACTCGAAATATGGTCTGATGCGCCGCCACAAACGGTGGTCAGTGGGCGGTCAACGCGGCGGTCAACGCCGGTCAACCACCTCAGATGGCAAAGTGACCAACTACAAACTGGTTCAAAATGAAAGGGTGGTCGACTTTCATACCTGGAGCTAAGCCTGGTTCGGCCTAGATCGTCCTAGATCAAGCGTTGAAGTTGGATTAATCTCGTGCGTCTGATCAGATTCTAGATTGAATCAGGGACGTCGAAATCTTCAACTCGTGATCTTTCACTCCACACTCCAAATCGTCAAGCAAGGAGGATATGAGGATGATCAGGGGAAGGAGGAGATCACGAAAATGGGGAGGATCGGCCCGTGCAACGCCGGCGTCGATGAGATCCGGTCGGGTCGGTTACTTCGCCTGGGGTCGCTTCGATCCAGGTTTGGGGGCAACGGCGGTGCAAGACAGTGGCACCAGGCGACTGGGCGGCTTGCGGCGATCACAAGGAGGGCCGGAGGCCGGAGATGGGTCCGG
Source organism: Rosa rugosa (assembly GCF_958449725.1). Lineage (NCBI taxonomy): Eukaryota > Viridiplantae > Streptophyta > Magnoliopsida > Rosales > Rosaceae > Rosa > Rosa rugosa. The sequence goes on along the minus strand of NC_084820.1, from coordinate 22,692,400 downwards.
GTCGGGTCAGTCGAATAGTTCCGGGTCTGAGGGTTTTCGATCGAGAGAGAGAGAGAACCGGAGGGACTATTTAGCAAAAAGGGAAAAGTTTCGTCCTTAATGAAAGAATTTGGAAAATTTCTCTATTTATAGAAAAAACCCAATTTTAAAATATTCATAACTTAATCATACGAACTCCGAATATTGCGTTCCACATGTCCACGAACTCGTATCGACGAGCTCTACAACTTTCATGAAGGAAGTTTTCCCAAATTTTGAACGTATAAAAAGTCAACTTTGTTGACCCCCTAAAAACGTTCGTTTTGAAAATAAAATCGTTCGAACTAATTCCACGACTTCTCCAAGCTTCGTACTCGCTCCTACTATCGTGAAATCATTTCTAAAAATCCACGGAATTTAATTTGGATTTTTTCGGGTATTACAATCTACTGTTGGGAATTTCTCAAAATGCTTCTTTAGATCATAACGGAATTTTAAAAATGCTGCCATACACATCTTGTTTACATAGTAGTCGACCCAAGGGAGGGACATATTAATGTCGAACTTGCTCTGCATACATTTTAGTTAACTCTGTTAAATAGAATACTAGTATAAATGTAAAAAAATTATTAACGAAAAACAAAAATGTAAAGTTTTTGAGAAATAAGAAATTATTGCTCACGGTTATTCTTTCAATCATCTTAGTCACATCAGTTGATCCAATGTCGTTCCACTTTTCTACATTCAGAGGTGCAAGGTTCCTAACTATTAAGCTGATATCATTCACAAATAGTTCTGCATATGGACCTGTGGGTCTTCCATTATGTTGTATCAAAGTGATGGGTATTCTACGATTGAGTTGGGAATGTAGCTTCTTAGAATGCAATTGTCTTGTCTTTCGCCGCTCTTCTCTTTCTAAACCTTTAACAGAAGTTTTGATCAGTGAATCACATAATAACTTGTTCTCTAATTCTAACAAAGATAATACAATGCGTACCTAAAGTAGGCCTTTGAATATTCGCTGACATTACAATATCACTTAGCTCGTCAGTTGTAGCAATAGTCAACCGCTTCTTAAAAGTTTGAAGACACATTATGGCAACTGTTGTTATAACTGCTAAATATATAAGTACGTTATAACAAAATATTTGGTTGGTTATTAATTGTAATTCTTTTCAGAGAAACCTAATAATTTAATCACTGAACCAAGCTGTCCAAGCATATATAGGGCTAGCAGATAAATCTATAAATTAAAACACACAAAAAGAAATCATTCCTTTTCATAGCAAAGTATTATGAATGTGTAGTGCTATTATATAGGGCTAGGATACCAAGTCTATAACTGTGAAGCCTAAAGCATTTTGTTCAGACTACAAGAGAAACAACAATACTATAAGTCAATTTAACAAAACACACGATCACAGATGATTATGAACTTGAACTTTTAGTTGACAAGTCAGCTAGCTAGATAGCTAGTATTGCATTAATCACAAGTAGAGATAATAACCACAAGTAAAGAAATATTAATTGAACAATCAGAGAAAGAAAAAAAAAACTAAGTCAAATCTCACATAGCAAGACTTTAACAGGCCAAGCCGTCTGCAATTACTAGTCCCATCCCCACAAGAGAGGAACAAGCTAATGCAAAATTTACAAAAGAAGACTACAAAAGTAAAACAGAAAATCGCAGCAAAGGAAGATGACCATAAAAAAAAAAAAGGCAATATGAAGCCGCAAAGCAAAAAACCAAAAAAGATGAATCCTCAATCTTCTAACTACGACAAGAACTTTTTATATAAGAGGAATTAAGCTATAAGATAAACAATGGACTCCTAAATCGATTAACCAAAAGGACAACTTCAATTTAAATTAGGGAAAAGAAAAACTAGAAACAAATAAATTGAGATACAACTTATACATGGATTTAGTTGACTAGCTCGTACGCAAGTTTTTTTTCCTTTGTTTATGGCATTAACTTTCTGCCTTGCTCGATTGCTTGCTATCTAAGAGGAAGACCATCAAACCATTCTAATATTTCATCAAATATACACTGAATAGCTGCAAATTAAGGCAAAGCCATTGAACAGTAACGACGACCAAGACAATCGAGGTATACAAATTTAAAGAAGAGTTTTAGAGAGAGGATGTTAGACGCTTACCCACAAAGAAGAGTTTCAGAGAGAACTGATAAGAGAGAAATCTAACTAGTAGGGTTTTGTCATCTTATTTTCTTTTATATATGGTTTTTTTTTTTATCACGATCTTAATCATTTTTTTTTAGTGCCGCCAAAGGAAAAAAAATCTACCCGCTCTTTTTTTCATATAGCCAATTTTTTCCCTTAAATACATTTTTTTCCCACCAAAACTTGCAATGATGAAATAATTAGATCATCGCTAAATGTATAAAGGGTGAGGAAATCATTCGTCACTGGAATGAGACTTTTAGCGAGGAATGCTCACATTTGTCGCTATTAAATTTGGCGGGTCTTATACAATTTTGTGCCAAACTAATAACGACAAAATCGTTATTTTCTCGCTAATTTTTTTTTTATTTTTTACAAGAAAATGGTTTCTCGCAGAACAAGAACTCTTAACGAGGAAACTGTAGTTTTGTCGCCATTGAATTTGGCGGGTCTGACACAATTTTCCGCCAAACTAATAATAAGGAAAGTGTAATTTCCTCGCTAATGGCTTCTTTTAATGAGAAAATTATTCCTCGCAAAACACTGACTTTTAGCGAGGAAACCATAGTTTCATCGTCGTTGAATTTGGTGGGTTTTACATATTTTTCCGCAAACAAATAATGACGAAATCTTTATTTTCTCGTTAATTGCTTCTTTTGACGAGGAAATAATTCATCGTAAAACATGGACTTTTAGCGAGGAAACTATAGTTTCATCGTCGTTGAATTTGGCGGGTTTTACATAATTTTCCGCCAAACAAATAATGACGAAATCTTTATTTTCTCGCTAATTGCTTCTTTTGACGAGGAAATAGTTCATCGTAAAACATGGACTTTTAGCGAAGAAACCATAATTTCGTTGTTGTTGAATTTGGCGGGTTTTACATAATTTTCCGCCAAACAAATAACGAAGAAAGTGTATTTCCCTCGCTAAATGCTTCTTTTGACGAGGAAATAGTTCCTCGCAAAACATGGACTGTTAGCGAGGAAATCATAGTTTTGTCGTCGTTGAATTTGGCGGGTTTTACATAATTTTCCGCCAAACTAATAACGACAAAATTGTTAATTTCTCGTTGAATGTCTTTTTCGCGATGAAAAAATTCCTCACTGAAGTCTCCTATTTCCTCGGTAATAACATGATGATTTAGGAGACCAATTTATGGTCACCTTTAGTGATGAACTGAAATATTCGTCGTAAAAAGTGGTATATAGTGAGGAAAATATGTTTATCGCAGAAAACCTAATGACATTTAGTGAGGAATCAACATATTCCTCGTAAAAAGTGATATTTACTGAGGAAAATAAATTCCTCGCAAAAAACTTGGTCGCTAAAAAGACTTTCTGTTGTAGTGCTTGAACCCATTCATGAATTCATTCATTCTCTCGCAGAAACGTTTTTACCTCTTCCGAAAAAGAGTCCTTTCTCTCTCTGAAGTCCAAAGCTTGAGACTTTCTCTCTCTAAAGTCCAAAGCCTTCAACTTTTCGCTTCTGGGTATTCAAGCCACGAAGAACACAAGCAGAATTGTTAGGTAGAACGAAGAATCATCATCCTTTACCTTTCTATAAGTTCCATTGATTGTTCACGTATATTGGGTTTTCTTGTATTTTTTGAATATGGGTTTTTTCTTCATGATGATAATCAGTTCTGGTGTTCATAGCTAGCTGGGCTTTCATATTCATCATCATCATCATCATGATTCTATTCTGGTGTTCATAGCTAGCTGGGCTCTCCGTCCTCCTTCCTCGATCTCAAGTCATGCTTTGAGTACCATAAAAGTTTACAGAGAACCCAATCCAAATCCAAATCTCAATCCCAATCCCAATTTCAATTTCAATTTCGTCCTCCAAAATGAAGATCTGAAATCAGCGATGGAGTGCGCCGCTGATCCTTTCGTCGAGGTCAATTGCGTCGGCGTTGTGTGCCTGAAATCGAGGAGCTACGACTGCTCCTCCCAGCCGCAAACCACCAGGCCTCGCTCCAAACCCGTCTACAAGACCCAACCTTTACACAAGAACAGCAACTACCCGAACCCAAATGAACCCACAAATGAGTCCAACAATCGAAATGTGAGTGACGCATCACGAAAAGATGTGGACTTGATGGGTTTGTGCAAGGAGGGTAAGGTCGAAGAGGCCTTGGAGTATATGGGTCATGGCGTTTCTGCTGATTATGGTGTTTTCTGGATGTTACTGGATGTTTTCTGGCCATTACAGAGAAGCTACTGGAGTTTGAAGAAGGTAAGACCCAATTGGTGGTGGTGGTGGTGGTGGCCGTAGATGATCTAATGGTGGCTGTGGTGGTGGATGAGGAGGGAGGAGTGATTGGGTGCCCCATATTTTCTGGATGTTACTGGAGTTTTGTGACGATTTGAAGGTTGGGAGAAAGATTGAACAGTACATGAAGGGGGAGATATCGAGTTGAATGTGAAATTGATCGAAATGTATGAGAGGTGTGGGAGTATGAGAGATGCACACAAGGTGTTTGATAGAATGCCTGAGAGAAATTTGAGTTTGTGGCATTCGATGATCAATGGGTATGCTTTGAATGGGAAAATCGGCGAGCCAAGTCAGTCTTTTCAGAGAGTGGTTGATCGAGGGGAGAGGAAGAAGACGAGAGGTGGAGAAGTGAACAAAAATTAATTAAAAAAATTAAAGGTAAATAGATCTTTTTTATTAAAAATATTTAATATGTTTTTACCAAAAAAAATAATAATTTAAAATGTCATTTATATGGGCAAATCAGTCTTTATACCTTCATTTTGTACCTATTTAACGGAGCCGTGACGGAAAGTCCCCGTAGGTACTACGTTGACAACAAATTAGAAGTCCAGGTATCACGTTGATACGTTTGAAAGTCCAGGTATCATGTTGACAGTCCTCAGAGTGTTCAGACACTGTCTATGCATTTTTCCCAAATGGTTTTGAAAACTTGTAATAAGTATTAACACTTATAATAACTAGATTACCACAATTTGTAACTTTATTAATAAAACGGTACTCCAACTTGTAATAGTGTAGTATTAACACTAATTACAACTTGATTACCACTTTTTACCACAATTCGTTCTCTTATCAATCTTATAGCTTAGGCTTGGAATATCCAAACATTACCAAAAATACAACCGTGATTACTATTTTCGAATTTTTTTTACCTCAATTATCATAAAATTAGAAGAGAATATTGTTAAATAAGTAAGTAATTAATGACACAATAATTTTTTTTTCTTTCTGAAAATAGATAATGTAGAACAGAACCCAGAACAATTTCTATAAATAAATAAAAACAGAACCCAGAACAAGGAAGACCTCCTCTCTCTATTTCCCTACTTGCATTCTTCCTCTTGGCGTAAACCCCAAACCCAAAGCTCACCCTTGGGTTTCGTGAGGTTGATTGTATCATCAAGTGAGTAATCAGCCCTAGCATGGTCTAGGAATTATAGAAACACAGCATGTTGAAGCCCTTGATCGAGATTCTTCTTCAGGGTCTTTGTGGCGTTCGCAGAGAACCTTTGAAGGTCCATGAGATATGCATTAAAAGTGGCCCATGAGACAAAAATTGAATGACTTTTGTAAAAACTGGACGAGTAATCTCGACGGGGACAAGTTTCTTCCTCTTTTCTTCTTCTTTTTCTTTTCAATTTAGGATTTTCTAAATTTTATTTTGGATATATAATTAAGAATCTTGAAAAAAAAAAAAAAATTTACAGGTTAACGGGTAAGCAGGTTACCACTATTGAATATTCAAGAGCGTTAGATATATTCACATTTTAATTATAGCAAACGGTGTAAAATATTGAAAAAACTTAATGTATGACATACGTCAACATATACTAGAATTTCCCCAGTGAATATATGAGGGTTGAATAAGCTCGACAGTTTTGGAACTTGAGTGCTTGATTATATTATGTTCGGAAACTAGGCTAAGTTGGTAAAAATTAGCTAGGCTAATAATATATAGGGTAAATGTCAAGTACTGTAACTAAACACTTGCTTAATTTCGATGTCCCCTTAAGTTTCAGTTTTTCCATATTGTCCTCAACCGTCACGTTTGGATATATGTTTAGTCAATTTGTCATTGTTGTAGATCTTCAACTTTGTAGTCTTATTCATGGATAAGATTAGGATATATTGAGTGTTATAAATGGTAAAGAATTAAAACTCGATCGGCAAGAAATAAGAATGGAGAGAAATATTGAGGGGAGTCATTGGATCAAGGGTAGTAAGTAGCAATATGAAATTATGAAATATGCACGGATATCTCTTTAATGAAATGTCGAATGACAATGACTTACGCTATAACTAAGGGATGTGATCGAGAAAAGAATAAATTAGAACTTAACGGAGCATTTTTGTGAAAACTTTTGAAACAAATAGTAAATCGATAGGAGTAGTTGAGTAAAATTATGGAATCATAACAGTTGTGGAACAAAGTCAGAGATAGCCTAAAACAATAATGTTTTCATGATCAGTACTTTATTAAGAAAATTATGCTCTACATTCAACGGTAGAAAGAGATACTTTTAAGTAGATTAACTTTTTTATTTTTCACCTTTGGATATAAAGCTAAGGGTAATTGAGCATAATTCATAGTCTGTTGAACATCGTTGTAGCCTGAAAATCATGAAAATGTAAGTATATTATATACTAGAGAATCTTCTACTTGAGTACGTAGTATCAGTAATTACTCAAAGATATATAGTTTGGTGACTTTGTTTTTTTCTAACAAGGGTTTGACTGTAATATGCTTTCCACTTAACTGTTCCATTAAGATCATTAGTCAAATTATAAGCCATTTATCCAGAGGTAAAAGATTATTTGGATGGCGTGTCTGCACCATCAAACTCATATGGCGCTGAGTTGTTGATGTAGGTCTGGTTGAGTAAGCTATATTTGAGCTGTTGTGGAAAAAAAAAAGGTGGAAGTCACTAAAGTCAAGCAGGTTATGCTTGTCAAAATAAGCATCTCAAATCTTAATCTCACACTTTAAAACAGAAATATAAGTTTACCACCTAATCCTACTTGGTTGATGACTAAAGTTCACCTTTCTTCAAGACCAATGTCACACATATATGTTGCTATTAGTTCTACAGAAAGAATCCATATTATTCTATCAGCGACCTTAGAAGGCTTGTGATTAGAGAGCAATGAAAACTCTCTCCCCCTTGGTAGAGACCGTAGGCGAACTCAGTAAATAGTAACCATCGATCGATCTCATCTTCGACAGAAATAGACTGGCCCGGCAAAGGTCCAAAGACCACCCAACGGGAAGAGGTTAGGGTGAACTTCGGATTATAACTTACTTACTTAGTTGGACTGGGATCGATATAGTCCATGAGTGTATGATCAAATGACAAAACGATATATTTTAGAGGTATGATAACACGAACTAAAACGATTGATTCAATCCAACTTTAATGGAATCTTGGATAAGGTTGGATGTCAATTTTAGAAGCACAATTAAATTGGATTGGATGTCAGTTTTTGAATCGAAATCGAACCTATTCCATTATTTTGAAACATTTTCTCTGTCATATTCACTTGCTTTTGTTTCGATTAATGAGATGTTTTCACATGCTTGTCGATCCATAGTTTCTTCTAAATTGTAATTGGATTGAAAATTGGAAAGGAGACTTTTCAAAATGGATTGGGTTGTACTAGTTCAATGCAATCTTTCGTCTTGATAAACAAGAGTTGGTACTTATAAAATTTGTGAGTTGAGTCCATGAGTTGGCCCAATCCCAAATTGTGACCACACCTTAGATTGAACATACATTAGATGAGAGAAATTTTGTTTACACCTGCGCATCTTCTTACTACATCTCCTATTTTCATTTTTCCTACTTTCTTTTTGGACTATTGGAAATCCTGTAGTATTCTTCAAAACTGGAGAAAAAAGGGATCGTCTACGGTACATTAATGTACCGATACATCAAGTAAACTAGTTCGATACAGAGGTAGACTAGCTTAGTACATGGGTAGACTAGTCTACTTATGTATGGAGTTAGTCTACCCTTGTACCGAACTAGTCTACCTCAGTATTGAACTAGTCGATCTACTTGATGTATTGGTACATTAATGTACTGAAGTCTTTTCCGAGAAAAAAAGTAACAAAAAAGAATGATCTTGATTTTATATTGCGAGGAATTGATGTTGGCAATAATGGGGGGGGGGGGGGGGGGGGGGGGAGGACGGGAAGGAAAGCCATCGTTGACGACGATATGCCATCCAAAATCATCCAAAATTTCAGGGGAATTTTATTGGAAAGAATTTACTATTTTAGTGGAAACTTGCGGAATTCATTAAATGTAAACAGTCAGTTAGTGTGAAATTCTACTCATGAAAATCATACAATAGTTCAATAGGGCGTAGAATGTGATGTTTTCTTTCCAGGAGTGGGTGCTGTTGTTTGAGCCCAAAAGAATTTTAGGCAAGATCCCTTAAGGGGGGTTCAGCGTAGCGGGCCAAAATTAAGTCTACTTGGGTTTGGGTTACAGCTTCGCCCATTCCGAGATCCATAAGGAAAACGAGCCCTTATAGGAATCAAGTAGCAGAGACCAATTAGGAATCTTCAGTCAATAATCCTTCTATGGCAAGGAACAGTCGAAACTCTAGATATAAATACCGGGGTTCAAGAACACAAAAAAAACAACAACTCTCCAATCAATCTCAACGATTATCAAAGTCTCTCTGGAGCAAACCTACCTTCAACCTAGTTGAAACCAGCGAAGCAAGTGTAACGCCCTCGCAACCCAACGAAGCTAAAGTCACGCTTTAGCAAACCCGTGCTTTCTCCTACTTCCCGGTGACTGCTCTACTTAGTTTACAACAATAAGTATCGACTCGGTGACGCAAGAGATCACACCACAAGTCCTTATCAGTAAGGCAAGAAGTCCTTTTCCGAAAGGCATAGAAAAGAACCTGGTGGCGAGGTTGGTGCTCTCTTCGTCCACAGCGTTTGATCAAGAAGTCAGGTCAAGGGACACCCCGACGACTGCACCCCAGGGTGCTGGCACGCCTGCGCACTCAAAAGAGACTGTTTGCACGCCAGACTGGTTTTGGAGCCAAACATTTTGGCACGCCCAGTGGGACCTGCATTAGCGTTTCTTCGCGATCGCCACCATTGGGAAGTCAAGCGGAAATCCTTATCAAAAGGTTTACGTTAACTGCCCGAAACACAAGACCTCCAGTTATAGGCCGCACTCGTGCAGACTGTCGTGGTCTTTCTGAGGAACAAGTGATTCAAAGATTTTCTCTCAACCCTCCATCATTCGACATGTCAGCTGAACAGGGAGGAAATCCCCAACCCATTACTAAGGGCGACAATATCCCTATCGTCCAGCCTAATGAGGCTGGCAATGTGTCTAACGCCACCCAGGTGGTCGAGGACGAGGTGATAACAGATGGCCATGTGCCAATTCCCATCCCATAGAATGCGAGCATAGAGGAGCGACTCGCCATAATGTAAAAGAACAATGCCTCATTCTATGAGAAGACAAAAAAAGGCTTCGAGGAGCAGCAACAGAGGTATGAGGACATTTATAGAGCGATCCGGAGACTCGAACAGGAGTCACGGCAAGCACGTAGCCGTTGGGGGAATACGGCGCAACAAACCCAGGAAAACAATGAACATCTCGTGGCTATGATAAATGCCCAGGCTGCCCAGAGCAAGCACATCGCAACAGAGCTGGCGGCAATTCGCAATGATGGGTCCAATCTCGAGACCCAAGTGGCCATGCAGAAAGCTCAATTGGATCAGGCTAAAGAGGTTCAGAATAAACCTTGGGAGATCCCAATGCTATCCTTAGTTCACTTGGCCAGCCCGCCGCATCTGGCAAGTATGTGCCGCCAAATGCTCGAGATAAGGCTAGCAGCAGCACTGCTACACCCTCTGCAGCCGCCATCGCCGCATCGGCCAAGAGTAAGGAGAAGGCCTTGGTAATTGGTGGCAAGGACAAGGCTACACCACCGGTCACGCAGAAGAGCAGAACTCTGAAAATCGGTGAAGGTACCTTAGCTGATCCTGTCGTATTTACCCAATACGATAGCGATGGGGCAGAGAATGTATACCAGGAGCTTCCAGGGAACTATTATGGCATTGACCAAGCAAGAAACCCTGTTAGGATAACGGCCTTGGAAAAGGATGTGTCTACACCAAATTTCACGCTTCAACAGTCGAACATACCTCAGACCATCTGCCTAGGGGAAGGACCAGCGGCCGCTAGCTAGATTGCACCTACTTTGCAAACTGCTCACCAAACTGTGGCAACACCTCCTCCTCCCGGCCCAGATTACGTGAGACGTGAAGAGGTGGAGGAGATGATCAGGTTGGCTAATCCAAGGGCCCATTTGGATGAGGTGTATGAGGGGCCGTTCCCGCCACATATTATGCTCGCACCTTTTCCCAGGGGCTACAAAAATATCATATTCTCTACCTTTTCAAGTGACGATACAGAGAATGCGGCGACGCATTTGGCCAGGTTCAAAGTGCAGTGCGGCCAGTACCAGAACGATGACAGTCTTAAGTGCAAGATGTTTGGTACTTCTCTATCAGGTGCCGTTTTACATTGTTCTCTAAACTCAGATCGGGATCAGTCACAAATTGGCCCGCGATGGAAAAACTCTTTCGGGAAACCTTCGGTGCCATAGAGCCCGAAGTTGACTTGGCCTCCCTTACCCAGATGGCTCAACAGCCCACTGAATCTGCAGTTGCTTATCTTTAACGATTCCAGATTCAAAAGGCCAAGCTGAACATGGTTCTGCCAGAAAGAGAGTTGGTTAAGTTGGCAATCAAGGACTTAGAACCTCGCCAGGGAAAGAAACAACATGGTAGCATGATTAAATCTATAGGGTAGTTGATCACGGAGGTAGGCAGCTTTGATCACCTCTTGAAAGAGACAGATGCTAGAAAGAATGCATCCAAAGGAACATATGTTCCCGGAAACACCAGACAATGGATGCTCTAAACTATCAGCCAACATATGACCCCTACTATCATGGCGAAGAGGTGCTCCCAGAGGAAGACGAAGAGGAAGATAATGATATCTCTACCTTCGAGCTAACAGGAAGGAAAAGCTCTGCTCTCAAGCAGCTGAAGTTAACTAAGGAGCCGGTTAAGCTTAAATTCGTGGCCTTCACCAAACCTGAGTTCGCGACTACATGTATGATGCCAACAAAGCGTATGAAATCTTAGATGAGATGATAGCCGCGAAGATGGTGAATACAGATTTTGGGCCTTTCCCCAGACCAGAACAACTGAAAGGAAAAAAGTATTGCAAGTTTCACAATCTGTGGAACCATAACACAACCGAGTGTGTCAAGCTGAAGGATCAGATTCAGATATGGCTCAACAATGGTAGTCTGTAGGTTGAATATCCAACAACCGTTGTAGCACTAGTGGATCTGAATCCATTCCCTGATACCGGGGTCAACATGGTTGACGTGTCTTGGAATATAAAAGGCCAGAGGAAACCAACTCTTGACTTAACCACCAGGGGTCAAAAGGAGAAGACGAGAAGGAGGAAACCCCAGCGCGGAAGAAATCTAAATCCATCAGCGAGGCCTCACCAGTGGTCCTGTGCTCGTGATGCAAAGAGGAGTGCGGCATCCAAGTGTCGCATGAAGAGGTTGAGCAGACATTCCATTTTTGCTCATTCCCGCCAATCAAATGGGCCTCTCCCTCGCGAAATTTCCATCCTTCCAGCCCTAGAGTGAAGGACAGAACGGAGTCGCCGCCATCGCCAAAAAATTCCAACTTGTTCAGAAAATTGAAGGCCGCCAAGGATGAAAAGAAACAAGACGAGAAGGGCAGAAGCGAGCACAGAGATATCTTGACTAAACCGTACATCCCGCCTGCTTCAACATCCGCCATCAAGGAGGGCAAGTGGTATACTAGGGAAAAGGGTAAGGCTGTAGAGATCAGCCCCTCAAAGAAAAGAAAATTACAGCGCAGGTTTGGAGAAGCCAAGCGAACACTAGAGGCTTTGGATCAGGGCCTGATTAAACATTCGCAATTGGTCAAGTCTCCCGAGCAATAACAGAGAGAAATGGAGGCACTAGCCGCTAAACCTTTAGTGGCTCCCCGCAGTTTTCAGAAACAAGCAGGTGCAGCGCCGGGGGCACTCAAGCCTAGTGTATTCTGCAGGATTACCAAGGAGAGGACACCTCCACCAGCCAGGAAGGAAAGTTCCCCAACCAGGAGGCCAAGTGTCCTACGCAGACTGTTTCGTGAAGAACCTAAAGCCAAACCTTCAGTTTTTGAGAGACTGGGGGGCAAGGATAGTAACTTGGAGGCCTTGCAATAGAGACCTAAGAAGCTTCAGAGCATAGTGGTCGCAGCTCCACAAGAGGCCCCGGAAGCGGAGCAAAAGCCGGACCCACCAACGCAGACTCCCGCACCCCAAGACCAAAAACAGGAGAAGGGAATGATCCCGGCGGAAGAGTCTCTGGTCACGCTTGTCGCTAAACAGTTCAATTCGGAAATCCCAGTCGACAAACCTAACCTCAATCTTGATGACGACATGGATGAGACAGAGATGATAGACACTACTTGCGGCATGGTATATGTATTACCTGCCAAGTACGCCTTTCCGGTGCCGCACAAGAATGTGTAGAAGCTTATGCAACCGGCGAGCAGCCATTGCAGATCACCTCAGCAGCAACAACACCGGTGGAAGAGGCAGTGTTCCTGGAAACTGAGGTTGCTAACAGTAGGGGGTTTTTCATGAGTTTCAGAAGGCCAACTCCTGCTATGGTGCAACACATGAGACCCTTGTACATCACAATGGAGATTGATGGTACCAAAGTTAGCAAAATCAAGGTCGATACCGGGGCGGCTGAAAACATCATTACGACAAGGACCATGCATCTGCTAGGAATGAAGAAAGAAAAGATCCAGTCCACTTCCCTCACACTCAAGAACTTCGCAGGAACTGTGACGAAGACTTTAGGGCTGCTTTTCCTATGAATCAAGGTCGGTCCTGCCAAGGGTGTTTATGCTTTCTTTGTAACAGACCGTTACGTAGCATACAACGTCATTCTGGGCAGAGATTGGATTCACCGGAGCTATTGCGTTCCGTCAACTCTCCACCAGGAACTGATTATGTGGAACAGGGTTACCGATAAGGCAGAGGTGATTAAAGCAGACCCTCGACCTATCCCTGTTTCCGCAAACTATGTAGATGCCAGGTACTACTTGGAGCCAATTAATTACTCCATTGCAAGTCAGTGACATAGACAACAAAGGCCTCCCCACCGGGGTGACGACCTCTGAACTGGCACAGTGGGGGCTTACGCTCATGAAAGAAGACGTAGAAAGGCCTGGCCACGCTGTGCCTCACTCTGAGATTACTTAATGGATTACGACCTTCCAGAGGAAGGAGTAGAGGCTCTCCATTGTTTGTACGACAGGCTGTCTTCGTACTTGGTGGAGAAGGAGGCCTACAATCGAGTCGCGACATTGGAGTGCGTTAATGAAGAGTTCTCTGATCATGAGGGAGAGGAAGAAATTCAACTCGCCCCAGCGGCATTGGATGATACACCTCCAAAGGTTAGGGATCCTATCGAGAAGGTCAATCTGGGAATGACAGCTGAGCCCATGGAAGTGGCTATGAGTACCTACTTAGAGCCTAGCGAGAAGCAGAGGCTCATTGACTTGTTGTTTGAATACAAGGATTGTTTCGCAGAAAAATACGAAGACATGCCAGGCCTATCACTCGACTTGGTCTGCCACCAGCTGTTAACGTTGCCTGATAAGAGGCCCGTGAAACAAGAGTCGCGAAGAATGAACTCGGAGACCCAAGTTTTGGTCAAAGAAGAAGTCGAAAATATGCACAAGTCCGGCATCATTAGGGTGGCCAAATACAACCAGTGGCTATCCAACATAGTGCCTGTGCGCAAGACGTCTATCCCATGCCGGTGTGTGCCAGAATGGTAAAATGAGGGTCTGCGTGGATTATAGAGACCTTAACACTACTACTCCCAAAGACGTCTATCCCATGTCGGTGACGGATATGCTGGTAGATGCAGTAGCAGGACATGAGCTTTTGTCCTTCATGGACGGGACAGCAGGGTACCACCAGATTCCGGTAGCAGAGGAAGATAGACACAAGACTGCATTTCGCTGTCCTAGCTTCGCGGGAGTTTTTGAATATGTGGTAATGCCCTTTGACTTGAAGAATGCTAGGGCCACCTATCAGAGAGCCATGAACCTGATCTTCCATGACATACTTGGAAAGATCTTAGAGGTTTACATAGACAATGTGGTTGTAAAGTCCAGAAAACGAGGGGACCACATTTTGGATGTCAGAAAGGTCTTTGAACGCATGTGGCTCCACAAATTGAAGATGAACCCTGCCAAGTGCGTGTTTGGGGTCCAAGCCGGCGATTTTTTGGGTTTCATCGTCCATCAAAGGGGCATTGAAATACCTGAGGATAAGGCAAACGCGGTCATCAATGCGTCTCCCCCGCGAACGAAGAAAGAGTTGCAGCAGTTACTGGGCAAGATCAATTTCCTGCAGCGGTTCATCTCTAACTCCGCCGGCAAAATTCAGCCGTTTTCCCCGCTACTGAAGCTGCAAGGGAAAAATGAATTCGTTTGGGAGCCTAAACACCAAAAGGCCTTTGACAAAATCAAGGCCTATCTCGTGAGCCCGCCAGTACTTGTTCCTCCCAAGCCTAGATTCCCACTAAAGCTTTATATCTCGGCGGCTGAGGCTTCCATTGGGAGCCTGCTCGCTCAGGACGATGAGGACGGTGACGAGCACACTATCTTTTACCTCAGTAGAACCCTAACGGATTGCGAAACAAGGTATACTCCAATGGAAAAGCTGTGCCTCACATTATACTTCTCAGCGTGCAAGTTGCAGCATTACATGTTATCTTTTACTACTTGCATCATAGCTCAGACTGATCTAGTCAAATATATGATTTCGCGGTCTATCCTAAGAGGTCGCATTGGCAAGTGGGTGCTCGCCTTGTCGGAGTTTTCCCTGCAGTATGTTCCACAGAAGGCAGTAAAAGGGCAAGTGATCGCAGACTTCCTGGCACACCACCCTATGTTGGACACACCCGCCGTACGTGACTTGGAAGTTGCCACAGAGACGATCACTCGACCGGACCTAGCGTGCTTGCCAGAGTACGCCGTGTTGTATCAGGCCACAGTCTCACTCCAACCATGGGTATATTTCGATGGTTCTAGAACGGAAACACTGGCAGGGGCAGGGGTCGTTTTGGAAAACCCAGCAGGAGATCGTTTTTCATACTCTTTCTAGTTAGAGTTCTGGTGTACTAACAACCAAGCTGAATATGAGGCCCTCATTATAGGCCTAGAAGTATTACTGGAGCTAGGGGTCAAAGACATTCAGGTCCGTGGAGACTCTTTACTCGTTATTAATCAGCTTCGCGAAAAAGTTCAGGTGCACGAGCTTTTTGCTCGCTCCATATTTGGATCGTGCTCTTGAACTCCTGGTCCAATTTGATGATGTGGACCTAGAGCATATTCCTCGCGAGTGCAATTTTGCTGCCAATGAACTTGCCCAGTTGGCTAATGGCATCACATTAAAGTCTGGCGTTCCCGGTCCAGCACATTCTAAATATACCTATGCAGCCTATTATTAAGCTCTGGCCGGCACGTGGCTGGGCACTGGACTTGATTGGCATGATTCACCCCCATTCTTCTCTTCAGCACAAGTTCATCATCGTCGCCACCGACTTCTTTACTAAATGGGTAGAGGCTCAGCCTCTACCATTCGGCAATTTATCTTTAATCACATTATTTGCAGGTTTGGCATCCCAGGAGGTGTTGGTGTCGGACAGGGGGGCAGTATTCATGGGACGTGAAGTGGAACAACTCGTCGTTGACTTAGGCATACAGTTCATTCATAGCACCCCATATTATGCTCAATCCAACAGCTAAGTAGAGGCCAGTAAAAAGATTGTCATCACCCTCCTGAAGAAGATGCTGGCGGAAAACCCTTGCTAGTGGCATGAGACGCTGTATGAGACTCTCTAGGCTTATCGTACCTCCAAGCGTAGCCCCACCGCCACGACGCCCTATGCTCTCATGTTCGATCATGACACGGTATTACCTTTGGAGATCAACGTTCAGTCTCTGCGAGTTCAAGACCAACATCATCTTATTGGCGAAGATTATGTTCAGGCCATGTGGCAAGAGCATGAAGATCTTGGCGAGAGACGATTAGAGGCTTTGGACAGTTTAGTGATGGAGAATCAGCCCGTGGCTCGAGCCTATGATAAGAGGACACGAGGCCGCAGCTACAAGGAGGGTGAACTCGTTTGGAAGGCAGTTTTACCGCTAGGTGAGAAGTTGGCCGGGCGAGGCAAATCGACACCATGATGGGAAGGACCTTTTGTCCTTCACAAGGTTTTGGAAAAAGGGGCCTTTCATCTTAAAGATTTGGACGGCGATATTCACAGGAACCCTATCAATGGTCGTTTTCTAACGAAATACTACCCAAGTGTTTGGGAATTTGAAGATCCACCTGACACCCCGGCCACCGCGACAGGGGGGGCAACCATAGCCTTTCTCTGCTCGCGTCCTCATCTTCGTCTGGGCCTACTTAGTGGCCCCACTCTAATGTACTCGCTTCGCCTAGCGAGACTAGGGGCAATACGCTATATATATATGGGCTTTGTTTTCGCGGCCCTTTGACTTGAAGTGCAAATTTTCACTTTTCACAATTCTTATTCTTATTCTTTTTTGACAATGAGTGTTAAAAATATGTGTAACAAGGCCTATACCAGAGGCTTTATAATATACATTAGAAGATTGAAAGTGGCAAAATATTATTGTATTCATAAAGTGGCTTTGCGGCCAAAAGCAATACAGTACAATCGAAAAATTACAAGTTCAAAAATGCAAACTTTCAAGTCTTCTGGATCTTCTTTCAAGAGGGACTCAGTGATCGGCCTTTGTCTCTTCACCCTTCTCACTTGAACCTTGGCAGCCGCTATCGTCTGTACTCGAAGGATGGGAAGGGAAGCGCTCGTGTTCATCCCAACTCTTCTAGTTGTCCATCCTTCAGGCCAAAGGCCTCATTAAAGATGGACATCAGAGGTTAGCAAAGCCAAGTTACCCCATTCATCTCAGGGGTAAAACGGAAGTTCGGTCCGTTAAGCCCAGGAGGTGGGGCGCCGAAGAAGAGCGGTTGACAGAAGGGGGTCTCCCACGCTTCTCCGGCATGCTCCGCGCAAGGGAACCTCAAGAGGATGAATCCCCAGAAGGTGGTATTCCAAGCTAGGAGCTCCTCGTGTTCTTCAACCTATCCGAAGCCTAGGATGTTTCATCCAGGCTTTCAGAAGCCAAAGACACGCGGCTGCCTGAGATTAAGCCATAAGGCCTATCTCAGGCTTGAGATTTCGATATAAGGCCTAAGATCTAGAGGCTAGAGGTGAAGTCATGGAGTAGGGCTTGCAAGGCCATTTCTGGGTAAGCCATGGTTTTGATTTTCTCATCCCCAAAGTATAGGTATATATAGGGCCAATCCGAGTGGCCTAAACCCTTGGATGGACGGGTGAAGGGGTGATCAACGCCATCAATGGGAGTAAATGCAATGATCTCGGAAATGAAGGAAAAATAAGACGCGTGGGGAACAGAACAGTCTTCAAGGAGATAACCGCTCAGTTTCGAGATTATCTGGTCTGAACCGTTTTAATTTGCAATTAAGGCATATTTAAAGATATTGATGGTTACGAGGACACAGGCGCATTGGGTCGGTAAGTGGACTAGAGCAAATAAGTAATATTATTACTGGACTAATTTAAATTACAAAAGATGATGGGCCTACTGCTAGAGGCCTAAAGCCCTTGGGCCGTGTGAGTCAGGCGAAGAAGATGATCGTTCAGATGGAAGCCAGCTTGGATAGCATTATGCTCGGCTTGTTGGGCTGCTGCAGGGGCCTGATCCAAATCTTGAGATAACGCCTTGGAAGCGGCTAGGGGTTGCTCCAGCTGGGCTTCTTCATGAGCAATCCTAGCCCTCAGAGTGGCCAATTGGGACTGAAGATCCCGGATCTGAGACTCGAGATGTTTCTCCTTGAGCTCCAGATCTCTGAGAGAAACGGCATGTTCACCCAAAGAGTCTCGCAAAGCATCCATCTATCGGACAAGGGCTTGGTAATGTGTATGGGCCTGTCTGGCTCGCGCCTCCGCGGCCGCTTTGCGCCTGCACCACCTAGGGAGGTCACCCAGCAGTTTGTCTGTGGCGCGAAATTGAGCTTCATAAATGGCGGCTTCGCGGCGAAGTACTCTGAGATATTCTAAGGCTCGCGCGGGTGCGCCAGGCGCTAGTAAGTCATGACCCATAAGTCGGTGAAGACCTTCTCTTGCATCCTCCACGACGCCAGGAGGAGTTACTTCAAGGACGCAAGCTAGCCGCTCTGACCTGGAAGGCTCAGCAGGAGGCAATGGTGGCGGGACAGGACCAACAATGATAGGGGCCTCGAGAGGCTCCGCGACGGGACCTACCACCTCAGGTACCGCCTGAGGACCCGCTTCTACTGCTACCTCATAGACTTGGGGGGCATGGGAGGCAGGGTCGTTGTCGGCTTCATCCACCAGGTTTGGATCAATAAGGTTCTCGCCAATGGTCTCCTCAGCGGTTATTGCCACCTCCTCAGTTCGGACAGGGCATTGACCCTGAGGAACGAATTTCAACGGTCAAGAAAATCTAAATTAAACGAACTAGGGCGGATGGTAAGTTTGGGACAATAAGTACCTCATCAACAGGTGGCGCTTGGGTAGCAGCAGGAACGTCCTGGGCTCTTACTGTGGGAACTGGCGTGTCTGCCACCGCTTGTTCTTGGTCACCCATAACGACATCAGGCCCAGAGTCGGGCACTACTTGTTCCAGAATACCAGTCCTTGGTGGTTCCTCGTTGGGAGCATCAGGAGGGCACATCCTTTCCTCAGCCTCAGGCAAACTGTCGTCGATTATCTGGACCGACACCGGGGATGGCGGTCGAGGGCTTGTAGCATGGACTTAAGGCTGGGAGGTGATTGGCCTTGAAGGCCCTTGGGCCTGCGAGGAGGCCACTTCTTCCCCGGTATTAGAAGGGCATTCCCCACTCTGCCTCGAAGGGCCTGTAGTCTTATGACGAACCTGTAAGCAAGGAACGTTATAAGATGGAAAGGTAAAGTAAAGAAATAACTTCATTACTCATTGAAATCACAAAAAATACCAGTCGATAGGCGAGTGGTTCATCATCTTCCCAGGGGTTGCTCCGAGGGTCAGAACGACTACGTTTGCGGGCTAGAGCGGCGGCAACCTAGAGAAGGGTGGTGGAATTAAATTGATGCTATAGAGGGTGTCAAAAACTAAAAATAAAGACAAGTTATGTAAGATTTCTTACCTCTTCAGGATCTTCATCATCAGAAGAGTCTGCGATGTCAGGCTCCACTACTACAGCTTTTTGCTTTGCAGCCTGACCCGTGGCGGCGGAGGAAGTATTGGCCGGCTGACCACCAGACGATGGTGCACCCCTGACCCTCAGATTTGCCCGCTGAAACAAAGTATTGGTTAGATAATGAAGGCAAGAAGGTTGAAGTTTATTAACACAGAAAGAAGTTACCTCTTGTGTTGGTTCGCAGATTATAATTCCAGCTTGAGCAAGACGTAGGGCTCGTGTGGGTCGCGGAGCTTGCGCAGGTCATGGTGGTTGTTCTCCGTGGTCAGGGAAGCGAGCGAGTATCTCAGAATTGAGCGCTTGGGGGTAGTTCAGGTGGCGAAAGATTATCGTGAAGAGTTCATCATCCGGTAGAGTCCAACAGTTAATAGAAACTTCCTCCCACCAGTGGTCATATTCCTCGGGGACTCCGTCGACGGGACAAAGTTCGTCAGCCCAGTTAGGGAGGTTGATCAAGGAAAGCATGCTTTGGGCTGGAGGAGGCCCGATCGCGGGGCCAATCCTTCGCCATGAGGTGTTGTAGTTCTAGGAATCATAGAGAGGGAAGGCACCAGTTGGGCTAATCCAAGTTGGCGAGCTAAGTGATTGGGGGCGTAGAGCTCGTAACTGATGTCGTCAGCCGCGAGCCTAATATTTGAGCAGGAGATCGCGCGGCGGAAAGCCAAATGCTCGCGGTCACTATAATCTGGGTCCCCAGGCAGGAATCCTTGTTCAAAGGGAGGCGGGAATCTTCTGTCGAGAACCAGATCCGAGTCTGGTATCTCGTTTAGGAGGTACAAGTATGAAAAACACTCAGAATAAGGAAGGGAGGTGTACCTTTCCTCGCGACAGAACCACTGACCCAGAAGCGCATTAGCCGATGGGTATTTCGGAATGTCTGATCAGCGGAAGTGAGGGAAGTAGACTTGGAGCAAGAAGTCTAGGATCCAGAAGGGGCCAGAAATGCTAACCTCAAAAGGATGCATGGTGGCTTGATAGAGGGCACGGTATAGCGAGCCCAATACAGGTTGCCTAAGGTCGACGTGGCGGCCGTTGTAAAGGGCGGTAGCCAGAGAAGCCCAAGAACCGGTGGGCTTGTTAGAGGAAGTGCAGAAAATGAACTTGCAAAGCCAGTACTCCAAAAAGGCAATGCCACCAGTCGCGTCGTGCTCCTTGCAATAGTGCGTCCGCCACTGAGGATAAGAACGGTTGTGGAGGCTGCGGCCGGTCTGAACCATTCGCGAGGGAAATTTGACGGCGTCGAATTGGCCGTGCACATAAGGCTCATCATCAATAGGAAGCCCTGTGATGGTGAGGATGTCCAGCAACGTTATACTCATCTGACCAAATCTGAAGTCGAAGATGTTGCTGGCAATATTCCAAAAGCAAAGGATGGGAGCCAGGGGTGTGCGATTGCCTCCGCTGGGGAGTTGAAAGCACAAATCGATGGTGTGGGTAATGCCTACCGCGTCCCAGCGAGCCAGATCTCTTCCTCTAACCTCGTGATACCAAGCGAGTTCTTCCGTGCTAATCGAGGGCCAAAACCCTATTATGGCTTTGTCTTGACGTTGGCCCCAACTACTGAAATCTCCAGGAGTCCTTCGGAGGACTGGAATGGGGCGACGAATGGGCAGGCCATATAAGGCCATGGCATCTTCTGGGATGGCATCTCGCGGAGTAGGATGCCCAATCCGACTTGAGAATTGGGGAAACTGAGTAACAAGAGCCTCTGGATGGTGGTTCGAGTGAAACACCGCACGTCAATGCCGGTTCCCTAGGCATGGGCGGTCTCTTCGTTGATTTCCTTTTCCTGATCGATAACTATTTTCTTCTGTGGAGCCATTTCTGGGTTTTTGAAGGAAGAAAGTGTGGAAGGAGAGACTGTTCTGGGTTTAGAGACTGAAAGAGTTTCTGATGTGACAGGTCTGTGCGACAAGATTTAGATAGAGGATTTTGTGAGGGAAACGATGTGACGAAAAGACGTTTAGCAGTTGGGCAGACGCAAACCCACATTTATGGCCTCGTTTATGTCATAAGTCGTGTCGCTTAAGTCCTCTTCAATCAGTTATACATTCGTGGGCCTGATCTCGAGGCCTGGGGGGCAATGTTTAAGCCCAAAAAATTTTTAGGCAAGATCCCTTAAGGGGGTTCAGCATAGCGGGCCGATACCTGCGGCCCAAAATTAAGTCTATTTGGGTTTGGGTTACAGCTTCGCCCATTCCGAGATCCATAAGGAAAACGAGCCCTTATAGGAATCAAGTAGCAGGGACCAATTAAGAATCTTCAGTCAATATTCCTTCTATGGCAAGGAACAGTTGAAACCCTAGATATAAATACCGGGGTTAAAGGACACAAAAAAAAACAACAACAACTCTCCAATCAATCTCAACGATTATCAAAGTCTCTCCAGAGCAAACCTACCTTCAACCTAGTTGAAACCAGCGAAGCAAGGGTAACGCCCTCGCAATCCAGCGAAGCTAAAGTCACGCTTTAGCAAACCCGTGCTTTCTCCTACTTCCCGGTGATTGCTCTGCTTAGTCTACAACACTAAGTATCGACTCGGTGATGCAAGAGATCACACCACAAGTCCTTATCCGTAAGGCAAGAAGTCCTTTTCCGAAAGGCATAGAAAAGAACCTGGTGACGAGGTTGGTGCTCTCCTCGTCCACAGCATTTGATCAAGAAGTCAGGTCAATGGATGCCCCAACGACTGCACCACACGGTGCTAGCACGCCTGCGCACTCAAAAGAGACTGTTTGCACGCCAGACTGGTTTTGGAGCCAAACAACTGTTATTGAAGGAATGTATTCATTGGAGTAAGGTGGCGATGAAGAGTGATGGTGGCGGAGAATGAATGGCCGGGGAAGTGTGTGGTGGTGAGATTAGTTATAGAGGTCCAGAGGTGTGGACAAAATTCTGACCAATAAAGGGCGCATTTCTTATTTTATCTAATTTAAGGTTTTTTTTTTATTTTTAATTTTGGTATTTTTAGAGAAGCGGAGTAAGAGCTAACTCAGAGATACATAGCAATGGGGGTTAGACTAAAACATAGCCAAAAAAAATACAAAAGTGAAAAGTACATTAAAATCAGGCACAGTAAAATAATACATTTTACATTTTTACTGACTCTAAATGCTATGACAAAATAAGACTAATCGACTATTGCTTCTTTTTCTTTATAACCTATTTTTCGTGAAGCAAATGGTGTGGCCCATAGATTGACACATCTTGCTAGTGTCTCTTACCTAGATGATTATTGGTTAGATGAGACTCCTGTGATTATCCATGATGTACTCTATGAGAATTCTTGTACTAGTACTCGAGGTGTAGGTAACATGTCCCCCTCGCTGTACAATCATCCCTCTTATATTAATAATAATAGCGGGCATGGGGCTGAACCTCCCAGTTAGGCTGGGTTCCAAACCCCTTTTCAAAAAAAAAAAAAAAAAAGACTTGCAACAAAAGTAAGGAGTTCAATCGACCAGATGGAACCCATTTTGGTAGCTCCAAAATCAGCTAATCTGTCAGCCAGTGCATTCCATTCCTTGTAAATATGGGTCACTTTAAATTGCATGGAGTGCGCACAATGCAAGCAATTGACCCATGTCACCCTAAATTTCCAAGGAACCAACTGAGGTGCTTTGAAGTAATGAACCACTAGAGCTGGATCGGATTCTAGCCAAAGCTTATTCCAACCTCTTTCTGAAGCCGCAAAAGTGGCTTCAATGACTGCCGAGAGCTCAGCCTCAACTGCACTGTGAACGGTAGCTCTATGGGCAAAAGCATCCATGAACAAGCCCTCAGAATCTCTGAAAATACCTTAGAGTCTCAGAGTCTCATTGATTGTTTTCCGGCCAAGATGTTTGGTAAGGCAAATTTGTTATTTTTCAAACTTGTAACTTGTGTGCAATTATTCAATGGTTTCCTCAATAAACAAAAGTATTATCAAAAGTGTTATCAGATGAAAGGAATCATTCCTATTCCTAGCGGAAGGCCAAAAGGATTTGATGCCATGAAGAAATGACTGAGGCTAGGGTTAGTCAAACAGAGTGTTGGTAGGGCACATACGTCTTTGAATTGGTCTCACACTTGGACTCGATCTTGAACCTAAGGTGATCGTGAACAACTCTCAAGTGATGCAAAATTCAATTTGAATCGGTGGACTCAGTTTTTCATACAGGACAATAATATGAAGGGCAATTTATCGTGGCCAACAAATAAGAAGTCTATTTTAATTTAGTGAGAAGAAGCAGTTTCGTAGAGAGTATAGGCATGAGGAATTTATATAACTTTGTCAAACTAATATGCATGGATGTGAAATATTTTGCTTTGTTAAAGCAAATTCGAACCGTTTTGCACAGGATTGCAACACTGTCAGAAGTCATAAAGTCGAATTAGTCGGTCATTATGAACCTAACTTGCAAGACAAAAAACGCAACAAAAGTCATTGTAAATTTAAATAACAACATAATCAGTTTGTCAATGCAGTGTAACTTTCAAGCTGAGTTAATAGCTACATGCCTTAGGCCAGTATGAAAAGCAATTCACTATAAGAAAAATAAGTGCAGAACTGCAGAAGGCTCTTAGAAGCTCTACTTACTAGCTAGACTCGCAGTAGAAGGCAGTTTGATAGGAAAGCCATAATTCATGATCAACGAGACCGACCGAGAATCAAACACCAATTTTACCCATATATTACGCATTAGAAAAACCTACTCGATCTACCTGCTCGTATGCTGTATCTACCTGCTCGTATGCTGTACCTATATTACACTTTTTAGTTCTTACCTAGACTGTCCTTCATTTCAAGGTAATATGCACTTTTTGAAGCTACCATTGATGCAGAACGGATGACAGTCCAATTCGAAGAGCAGCTTGATCGTGCAAGAGGAGGAAAACGAAAAGTGACTAGTAGCCACGCCATCGCTCGGTGTCCGATTGGGTCGTGCCATAGCTTTCCGGAAAGGGAATCGCGCCAGGAACAAGACTTGTAGCTATGTCACAACATGTGGGCTTTCGGGGTCGTTTAGGGCCTCAAAACTGCATTTTTCTAATTTTCGGTGTTGTGGTTTTCTAGTTTATTTTTGGGTTGTTTTCGTTTTTATCCATGGGCTTTAGGGTTTCATTGTTAGTCGCCCTAGAGTTTCTTTTCTCTTATTTAAGCAACCTTAAACGGCTGCAGAACTATCTTTCATCTTATTATCAATCAAATAGAGAATTTTCTCTTTTATCTCTGGTGGATTCCAGAATCCTTTGTTTAGGTTTATCGCTTGTAAACCTAGTTATCATTTCGACTGCGTCAACCATCAAACATGGGCACGTACAGAACTACTTTAAAAACTCAGAAATCACAAAGAAGGAAGTTTCTGAAATTGGTTCGGTAAAATTTCCGAAATAAGATTATAGAACATTATTACACAAACTCACAAAGTAAAAAGGCGCTATTTCGATACTCTTCTCTTTTATTTTCAGTTATACGAGCAATAGGAGGTCAATTAAAACAAGTGACAAAAAACGTACCATGAAGAAAACTCGAACAAAGATCACATATCTCATACCCGCTTTACTCCGATCAGCGATTTGGCAGCACCAAACGCTTTAATGCTGCCTCTATTAGTAGAGGTAGCCAAGTTATCTTGCAGGCCATTTACTTGCTTAATTTCTATTTCAAAGCCTTTATACAATCTTAGCAAACTAAATATGAAAAAAGAAAGCAAGAAAAAGATGGAGGATAATGCTTCATTTTCATACTGTTTTATTCATATATGCATGGCTGGCAAGATAAAGAAGCACCCTATATCTCATATCAAATATTTGTTTTAGTTATAATAAGATGTCATTTTTATTTACAAACTATGGAACATGCTCATTTTATGTAATTTCCCACAACATATCCCTAAAACAACCGAACCTAAAAGTTCATAGAGCATATAAGGTAAACCACGATTCCGAAAACGTTTGATCAAAAAAGTGATCCATACTAATTAGAGCATTCACCGTAAAATTTTACGAGAGAAAATAGTAAAATGAACTCTTAAAAAAAATGCATTATTATTTGACTTTAAAGTATGGAACATTTGCTTAACAAACAAACAATTTAGAGGACGGAGCATCACTCTCCATCCAATCTGTTAAATATGGTGGTTATTTTATATGGTACTTGCATCTAATTGTCAGATCAAGATGCTCTGCAATAACCTTCCCATACCAATACTGTTCTACAATTGTACTTTTGTTAGCAGCATTCTCTTATTTTAGTGCATTATATTTCTTAGAGAAGTGGTGTTTCTTATCAAATTGTAATAATGATAATAAACTATTGAATGGGAATATGGGATCTCAGATTAAGGGAGGTGAACTTTTCTTAGGCCAAATAATAAGAGAAATAAGCACATGAACAGACGAGATCACGAAATGTCATTATGGCCAGATTATAAAATGATGGGGGTTGTTTTGCTAAACTTCTAGACAGAAATATAAGTGAGAGAATGCAATTAAATAACAAAATTACGCGTAGCACAATCAAGCTGCCAGCTAAGTCCATAATAAATTAAGGCGTCCATATTATATGTGTTCCGGTTCATTTGAATTATTGCTTATTATATGATAACCGTCAAGACCGGAATCTGTAACTCATATTTTGACTGAATCCTATATAGCTCGAGACTTATTAGGGTCTGCTCATTTGGAGTTGGTTATTTCTCACTCTCTTTTTTATTTATTTTTTTTCCTTTTTTTCTTATCCACTTCACTTCACCTCATCTATTTCATGATATCAAATTTGAGAATTAAACCGTAAACTTAACGTCTTTAGTTATTCTAAACTAGCCTTATACCTGTGAGATGCACGTGTTATGGTTGAAATGAGGAGAACGTGGAAGTTTTCGTCTCACCCATCCTCAATTTATATATATATATATATATATATATATATATATATATATATATATATATATATATTTACCATAATAGCCTCTTTTAGATAATTCATTATGAGCTCTATTTTTACCCTAAAATATATTTTTGGGCATTTCAAAATTTGATGAAGTATTCAACACCAAACTTTGGATTTCATGCCTAGTATCATTTGCTCTAGTGGTATAAGTCTCTCTTTTATAAGTGGGAGGTTGTGAGTTCGACTCACAAAAGACTAGTTGTTGTATATGAGTTGTTTATTTGATTAAAAAAAAAAAAACTTTGGATTTCATTATTCAGCTACCGTCCCCAAACTATGCTGCCAAGGCCAATTTGATACCCGAACTCTCAAAAGTATCAATGTGATACCCAAACACATATTTTGACACCAACGTGATACTTCCGTCCAAAATTTCTGACGGCGCCGTTTCTTTGCTGACGTGGCAAGCACGTAAAGACCAAAAACAAAGAAAAAGACCAATTTGCCCTTTTCTTTTGTTAATTGTTTTTTTTTTTTCCTTCTTCTTTTTCTTCTTATTCTTCTTCTTCTCAGATGATCTGGGACTTTCCCAGAAAACTTGGAATCATCATCATCAAGAGAGTCGATGATGCTTAAGCCTCCCCAGGTCCTCTTATGCCCATGAAGAGGTGGTCTTGGTGACCTAAAGGGGCTGCGTAGATTCGAAAACACCTTGAAATTTAGATGTCATCATGGCCATGGCGATAATCGAAATTGAGGGGGGTCTGGAAGGGCAGATCGAGAAGGCAAACGAGACGGGTGTGGGCTCGGATCTGGTCGGTGACTGGCGAAGCAACTGGGGAGTCAAATGAAGTGTTGGTCACAATGGGCTAGGAGTTTTGTGGTGGTTCGGAGTCGGAGTTGGGGTGGGGGTGGTCGTCGTTACAGTTGGGGTGGGGGTGGTCGTCGTTACAGTTGGGGTAGGGGTGGTTGTCGTCGGAGTCGGTGTCAGAGAGGCCGATGAATTCCCAGAGAGTCTTGATCAAAGTCTTCGAATTGCAAGAATTGGAGGACGACCCTCGCAACTGGGCCCGCCTTGGTCATCTACGATCTTGTCTCCGCCGCCTCCTTCGAGCCTCCTGGCCGCTGGTCCTCCCTCCACAAGCTCGTCGTCTTCTGCCCCAGCCTCCTCCAATCTGGCGTCCTCCAATAAGCCATGGTTGTTGTGCCGCAGGCGTCGTCGAAGGCGGTGAGGTTTCCGCAGAGGCCGGGGTTCGGGACGGTCGGTAAGAAAATTCAAGTCAGAGCCAATCACTTCCTGGTGTAGGTTGCAGACAGAGACCTCCACCATTACGATGCAAGTTTTTCCCTTTCTTTTTCTTTTTCTTTTTAATTGCAAAAATATTTTATTCATGTAAATTTATGCTTTTACTACACCTGCGGAAAATTTTGTTCAAACCGACGAGGATTTCTTTGACAAATTGATTGATGATGATGACATTGATTTTTCTGGGTATTCACATAGTTCTGTAGCAAAGGTTGAGCTTGATGTGGTTTAAGATATTTTGAAATTGAGTATATCGGATGTAGGCACCAGTGGCAAGAACAGGGTTGAATCTTTGACTCATGGGGAAGATATTCCTACATGAAACCCAGGAAGCATGAATGTTTGACTTAAATTTCAAGAGCTAAAGTAAAGCGAAGAAAGGAAGAGGTGAATCTGAGTTATGATTGGAGGTAGTGTTGGGAAGAAGAAGAAGAAGAATTGGAGTGGGAGGAGGTAGTGTTGGGAAGAAGAAGAAGATTTGGAGTTGGGAGAGAGAGCTATTTTCATAGTTTCGTTCCTTTTTTTTTTTTTAATTAGCTTGTAGTGAAAGACTATTCTGCCCTTGATAAAAAAAAATTGTGTCTCCACGTCAGCAAAGAAACGGTGCCGTAAGAAATTTTGGACGGAAGTATCACGTTGGTGTCAAAATATGTGTTTGGGTATCACATTGATACTTTTGAGAGTTCGGGTATCAAATTGGCCTTGGCAGCATAGTTTGGGGACGGTAGCTGAACTTTTCTCTATTTTATAACATAAATACATGATGTAAAGATTAAGTTTGTAAGAAGTCAACCAAATTAGAGGCATTTTTTTTTAGGGCAACGGAAGACTGATCCATTGATATTAAATCATACGACCTCATTCGGTCAAGCTTGAGAGTGATACGCTCAAAGCAAGCACATAATTTAACCCTGAAAACATCGTTAGTATATGGCAAATAGGGATCGTTCTATTCCGGGGATTGAGGGTACACCTGTCATTGTCAAACAATTAAACAATTAAAATTAAAACAAAGTAATATAAACACAAAGATATTCACAAGTATAAACATATTTACGAAAAAGGGGGAATTTTGGATTTTGGATTCGAAAATAAACTAAGTTAAGAAAACAAATAAAATGCAAAAACATAAAAATACGAATGGAATGAAGGAACAAAGATCAAAACCGAAACTTATGATTAAAATTGATTCAAACCCTAATATTGTTCATCTAAGTCATGAGAAAGGAGTTGATCATGTGAAACATTCGAAAGCAAATGAATTCCCATTTTTTACTTTTCAATGCTAATTAACCTAAGCGAAAGCACCTAGATTAATCCTATCAAACATGCAATCAAACCCTAGAAAGCTAGTCAATCATGTCATGTTTAACGCATTACACATAGAGAAAGGCTATCAACTCAAGTGTACAACTTAGTATGGAAAAGTCCACCTAATTGCAATTCTCTTTAATTAAATTCGATCTTTGTACAAAACCTTTACTACTTTGATTCAAGTTTACACAAAACGAAAAGTCGATTTCATGTTCTTAAACCTAGCACCATTCATATCGAAACCCTAAGTGTTTGCAACCACATAAGATTAAAATACAAAAGTTATCTATAACGCAAATTTAATTAAACAAACCCACATAAGCAACTCTCGAATCACAATATATGAATCTGAAAATTCTCAATTAATCATAAAATTCCAGAAATTAACAATTGTTCAAACATATATGTCAACTAAGGCAAAACCAACAAAATACAAAGCAAAGGTTACAAAGTAGAGGTCGAATTACACCGTGGATGGAAGATGAAGATGGGTGAATAACGTTGAATCCTTTGAGACTCGAAAGCAAGCTTCAAAGGTGGAGGATGGATGATGATGCTCACGGCTTGGTTCTTCTCTTCCTTGGCCTTGCTTGAACTTCGTGGCTTGCCCTAGAGGATGTTGGAAAGGAAAATGGAAAGGAAATGGAGAGACAAAGAAGATGGAATGGATGAAGGAATTTGCTTAGAGTGAGAGGAGAAGGTGTTTATATAGGGAAGAAAAAGAAGAGTGAAATGATAAATGGAAGAAAAATAATGAAAGTGGTTTGTAAAATATGGAAAAGATGGAGTAATGATGAAATGAAAGCAAGGCATGAAGGTGCAGAAGTATGGAAGTGATGATGATCTATTGGAGCAGAAAAATATATCCAAGGAAAAAGAGAAAAGCATCTAGCTTTCTTCATGTGGGTAGGAAACTTGAACATGTGGTGTTGAGCTGTTTTAGGTCAGTTTCTGCCCTTTTATTCCTTCAATTATTTCTCCAACAGGAATTCAGTTTTGGCTCGTGACTTCTTCATATGAAATGATCTACCATGAGTGTAGATCATTTTGGTAAAATTTCAGAATTTATTTTCATGCCTTTGGGCTGGAAATGCTGCTGGACCTCTTACAGGTCCAGTTTTCCAGTTTTGCTTCTGCAGGAAATTGGGCTGACTGTTTGAAGGCCTTCCACTCAATTATAGCTCTGGCACTCTTCATAAGAAATGATCCTTAGGATGTGTAGAATGGATCTGGAAAGTTTCAGCTCATTTGAAGTTCATTTGGTCCGGCGGCCGCTCCTTCTTCCTTGCTTGGCTTGGTTTCTCCTAGCCGGAGTAGGAAAATGTGTAAAATTGACATTTTAGTACATTTCCATTTTTCTCCACCATTTATAGGTAAGTGTGGACCTAATGCTCATTTCACCATCATTTACTCCAATGTACCTAAGAAAATAGAAATTGAGTTAAAAATCGATTCGTTAAGGAATTAACTAAGCAAAATGTGAGGAATTAACTATTAAAATACCACTTTAAAATGCTCCTATCAAATTCCCCCACACTTAGCTTTTGCTAGTCCCTTAGCAAAATCAAAAACTAACAAACTAAAAAGACTATGACACAAAACAAAGAAACCAACGAAAAAAAATGACTAAGTATGGAAACAAAAACACAAAGACTCAAAGAAACCAAAAACGTAAAACACAAAGCAAAACACAAAGAAAAAAATGTCACACATAAAAGAGTAAATTCAAAGACAAAGACCAAGATGTTGACATCACAAAGACCTCTATTGCCCTTTAATATATTGTCTCAGAAATCTCTTACTTTCACAACACCAAGATTAGCACTCAACCAAGAATCAATGTTAAGCATTCGAGAGTTAATTAAAACATATGATCCACACATACACAAGTAGGACTTGGTTGTAACAATGGTGATGGGGTTTAGCTTAGCATGCTTCAGACAAGTATGATTCATATCCTCACAAGGTATATCCACTCTTTCTTCTCTCAGATCAAGGCAATGCTTAAAAGCTTATAATCACTCATTTATATGTGAGAGAACATATTTTAAGGCAGTCAAATAGCTCACATATATAAGAAACGAAAAGCACTTTGTGAATATAATTTTTTTTTCAAAAGATCTCATGAAGGATATCAACTACTTGCACGAATGGACCCAAGCCATAGGTTCAACTCTTGTAACTCATCTCCACATCAAAGGCTGTCCCATCTTAAGGATCAAGAAGGTCTTCTCAAAGGGTTGTAATGGGGCTAAGGCTCAAAGTTTTCAGAAATGAAAGGTATGGAATGTCAAAGTATCCTAAAAACCTAGCAGAGCTCATGCAGATGTAGAGAGACTTCTAGAAATCCACCAACTCAAAACGCCACACCCATAGAGGTAAAATAAAAGGGCTAATGTCTTCATGTTGGGCCCAACCTTCCTTCTAAACTTCCTTTGAACTCTAGTGAAATGGACAAAGGTCAAATTTTTCTGTAGTGGGCCTTCAATTCAAAGCAAACTCCAAAATCACTAAGTATGGGGGATGAAAGTCCATAAACATATATATATTTTTTTTTCTTTCTTTTTCTTTTTAGCCGTACACAATTTTTCTCTTTTCTTTTCATTTTTTCACGGCTTCAACATATCATTTTCTTTATGGACAAGTCTATCCCCACACTTGAACTTTCACCTCTTCTCAATTTTCATCCTTAGCACCAAACCCATGTAGTATGTCTCAAAAGATAGCTCCACTAAGTTTTTAGAACAAAGGGTAGGATTATCACTATACTAAGGTTCAGGGGTTAAGGATTTTTAGGGTGATGAAAGAAAAGGCTTAATGTAGGCTCAAAGGGGTTTATCTAGGGGGGTCCCACGACGGGCACAAATGGGGACACAAGTTTATTTAGCAATGGTGGTAATTCCTAGAGAACCTCTATCCCTTCCAGAATCAGGGCCATGTATTGATATCACGTCTCAACAAGCACAAGAGCGAATTCTAGCATTCTCTAGTCAATTAAACTTAATCTATGGCAAGCAGTCAATCAAGATGAAAGAATAATGAGATCATCAAAACATCGCCAAGAAATTAAGAATATATTTTTCATTTCACTCCAAGAAAAAGGGACATGGTTCAATTATCTCACATGGATTTTATGAATCACAACTCATCTTAACATGCTCATATTCTGTACCAAGGTCATGCAATCCATATCCACTACAAGTGCATACATTTTTCATATATCTCAATTAACCAAAGAATACCATGTTAAAATCATCTCAATGTTGTGATCCTCTTTTAGTCATGATTTCAGAGATATAGAATCATCCAGACAGTTGAAAGGCATCCTAAGACTCAAAACAAAACAAAAACAAGAACAACACATAAAGTGATGCAACATACAAGAAAAAAAACGTTTTGGACTTAGGGATATTTCTCTTCTCCTTTCGGTAACTCCTTTGGAACATGACCAGGTGAAGAGAGGAACGATTTTGGCGGAGCTCAACTCACTTGATTTACAGGGGACGAGACCCTTTGTCAGCACTTCTCATATCCAAACTAGACCTTTAGACATCATATCCCATTGGATGCGCCTACGATGAAGAAGATATTTTCCCAAAATTCATTTTGACTCTAACAACAAACAAACAAAACAAACAAACTAAAGAACAAAGATAAACAAAAACCAAAACATGAATATAAAACCTAAAACAAAGTTAACGATTTTTTTTTTTTTTTTTAAATTTTTTTAATTTAATTTTTTTAATTTTCTGATTTTTCTGATTTTTTATTTTGTTTTCTTTTTATGACAAAAACTAACTACAAGCATTAATCCTTCCCCCCACACTTAAATCATACATTGTCCTCAATGTTAAACAAGTTAGAGCATGCAATGAACAATTATCATGTGAATGGAATGATTAACTCAAGAAAACCTAAAAACAAAAACTAAAAACGCAAATAACAAAGATACAATCAGAAAATAGTAATAGAGGAGATAGAGTTTAAGAGAGCAAATCTGCGTTGATGGCTCCTCCACAGCTACGGTTGAAATGGGTTGCCTCCCATGCAGCGCTTAATGTTTAAAGTCTTTCAGCCTAGACTTGTACCTCCATTTACTCCTTTGGAGGAGCGGTATGCGGGCGAGTGGCAGCCTTCTTGCTGGTTTCAGCCTTCGGAGGAGGGTTCTGATGGAGTGACATAAATAAATAAAAAAAACGGGGGAGGCAAGGTTCGAAACCTTAACCTGCTGCACGAAACCTTTGTCCCCAACCACTGGAGCACAAGCTGTGCTTAATATAATGTGTACAAATTTTATACTTATTATGTCATAAACGAACATAATAAAAATAAACGAGAGGCGAGGTTCGAACCTCAGACCTCTTGTACACGAACTTTACACTCAACCACTCGAGCACGGCTGCTCACGTTATTATCCATACCAATCCTTTTATTTAAACCAACTGTTTCAACTGTTTCAACAATTCGGCACAAAAAATCCAAGACTGTTGCAGAAACCCAGCCCAACGTATCCAAAACTGTTACAGAAATCCGGCCCAACTCATCCAAAACTGTTTCAGAAACTCGGCCCATCATGTCCAAAACTGTTTCTGAAACTCGGCCCATCAGGCCTCCACCCACAGCTACAGTGATGCCTTGATCCGAGACAGGCCCAAGTACGGCCCACTTGTGTCACGGCTTATCCCTTCCGTGATTTACGGCAGTCAAATCTGCTTTCGGCTACAGCTGTCTGCCACAGCGCCTCGAGATTCCCTCGGTCCCCTTACACGCTCTCCACGCGCCAACAACTTTTCCGGGTTTCAGGGCGACTTTAATCCAACGCGTAGAATGAATCACAGGAATCGTCCATCCAACGGTGGAGATCTGCTCACCTCGCTCTATAAATAGGTGCATTCTGAGGGCGCAACTGTTCACTCCAAAGGAACGAAAATCTCTCCTGAGTTCCAGCCCCTCTCTCCCAACTCTTCAGCTTTCCTCTTCTTTCAAAACTCAAAATATTTCTTCTTCGATTCAATCCTTCTCTTCTGATCTTCTCTCCCATCTAGTTGATTCAATCCCATCTTTCCTCTGAACTTTCAGATCTCCAACACACCATCATCATCCTTAATCCCTTTAACAACAACTCCTTCAAACACTTGACAACTTTACTCTTCGATCTTCACATCCCCTCAACCCATCACCATGGAACCACGAACTCTGCAACTGATGGAGCTACAAACCCCGCAACAAATCGAGGATGGAGGAAACAACCAAGCAGCCGGGAGTAGTGCCAACACAGATTTCTGGCGAAGCCGTGCCAGGTGGGTTCCTACTCCAGATCAAATAAGGATCCTCAAGGATCTTTACTACGACAAGGGAGTTAAGTGCCCAACTACAGAGCACATTCACGAGATCTGTCTCCAGCTGAACCAGTATGGACATGTTGAGGGCAAGAACATTTATTTTTGGTTCCAGAATGTCAGGGCTCGAGAGAAGCAGATGAAGAGGTGCAATCAGGCTGCTCAAGTGCCCATGGGAACTAGTTCTCCTGGTACTGGTGGATCCATTGATCTCAATTTTGGGTCCACTGGTTCTACTGGTGCTGGTGGATCCATCGACATCAATTTTGGGCCAGCTGGTGGATCCATTGACATCAATTTTGGGTCCACTAGTTCTACTGATGATGGTAGATCCATTAATCTCAATTTTGGTTCCACCGATTCTACTGGTAATGAAGGATTTCTTGATTTAAATTTTGTTTCATATTCTTCCTCACACTTCAACACTAATACCAGTACAACTCTTTTGGCACAACAGGAGGACAAACATCCCTGCAACAACGAGGAGGAGATCACCAGGAGATTGAAACC
Source organism: Rosa rugosa (assembly GCF_958449725.1). NCBI lineage: Eukaryota > Viridiplantae > Streptophyta > Magnoliopsida > Rosales > Rosaceae > Rosa > Rosa rugosa. The sequence continues at coordinate 22,657,475 of NC_084820.1, read as the reverse complement.
CTTCCATTGTTCCCCATGCCTGGTGAGGACATCTTTGGCAACATGAAGACTACTTCCGAGGGAGGTAGCGGTTATGGCGGTGGCTCTCGCATTTCCCTTGAGCTCAGTCTCAACTCCTCCGGAGCTGCTGATTTGGCATAGTACAGTGTATTATTTTTATTATTATTATTTTATTTTATTTTATTTTTTTTTGTAAAAAGCTGAATTTAATAAGACTGAATGAATGCATTTTATTATTTTTTTTTTTATTTTTTTATTTTTTATTTTTTTTTTTTATTATTATTATTATTTTTTTTTAAAATATAGGACTCAAAAATATTTATAGGACTCAAAATGAAAGACAAAAATATTTATAGGATTCAAAATGAAAGACAAAAATATAAATCCATTCCCCCACACTTAAATATTGCATTATCCTCAATATAATCAATTAAAAGCATGCAATGAAATAAGTAAGCATATAGGGATGGAATTTACGAAAATAACTACTAAAACAAAAAGAAAATGGAGGAGTAAAAGGGGAAGAGAAAGCAAATCTGATTATATTTTGAATTGGGTTGTCTCCCAAGCAGCGCTTGTATTTTACGTCTTGCAGCCAGACGGTACCTACATTAAATAAAGTTAGTAACTTAATATTAACAAAGAAATACAAAAAAAATAAACAAGTAACTATGAATTACAAACTACAAGTATAATTAACAAGTATTTTGTACATAAGACACAAGTTAAGTATACAAGTGAGTATAAAACGTAAAAAAAGTATTTTTACAAGTATAAAGTGTGAAACAACAAAATAATTTACACGTAAAGAGTATGCACAAGTATTTCTTTTGTTATAAACATTATTGATATCAAATCTAATTCCAAGCGGTAAATCAAGTGGACGTGCGGCCCAAGTATAGTCGTCTAGACACAAAGTCCCTCCTACATCCGTTGGGCAACCTTACTGAAATGGCCAGGTAGGGGAGGGCGAACACAAGAGGAAAAATCCATTTTGGCATGAGCTAGGCCCATTTATAAGCACTTCTGGATTCAAAAACCCGTCATGAACGTTGTCCCCTTCCTAGACACCATCTCACATAGGATATTCTTACTAGGATGTAAAAGGTCCTAAGTGTGTTAGACAGTTCAATGAATGTTAATAAAGGCCGCCCTCAACCTTAAGGGACCTGAACTAGGTACCAATAAGGGGTTTAGGCCAATATTAATAAAAACGACTTCACCTATTCCATTCAATTTACAACTTACAATTAAAACTCGTATTCAACAATAAAAAAAACAACCTAGTTAATTTAAACTAAGTATCAAACAGTTTATATACAATAATTAAAAACAAAAACAAGTGATTTTTCAATTCCCCGGCAACGGCGCCAAAAATTGATACGCTTTGAGCAAGCGCATAATTTAACCCTGAAAACATCGTTAGTATATGGCAAATAGGGATCGTTCTATTCCGGGGATTGAGGGTACACCTGTCATTGTCAAACAATTAAACAATTAAAATTAAAACAAAGTAATATAAACACAAAGATATTCACAAGTATAAACATATTTACGAAAAAGGGGGAATTTTGGATTTTGGATTCGAAAATAAACTAAGTTAAGAAAACAAATAAAATGCAAAAACATAAAAATACGAATGGAATGAAGGAACAAAGATCAAAACCGAAACTTATGATTAAAATTGATTCAAACCCTAATATTGTTCATCTAAGTCATGAGAAAGGAGTTGATCATGTGAAACATTCGAAAGCAAATGAATTCCCATTTTTTACTTTTCAATGCTAATTAACCTAAGCGAAAGCACCTAGATTAATCCTATCAAACATGCAATCAAACCCTAGAAAGCTAGTCAATCATGTCATGTTTAACGCATTACACATAGAGAAAGGCTATCAACTCAAGTGTACAACTTAGTATGGAAAAGTCCACCTAATTGCAATTCTCTTTAATTAAATTCGATCTTTGTACAAAACCTTTACTACTTTGATTCAAGTTTACACAAAACGAAAAGTAGATTTCATGTTCTTAAACCTAGCACCATTCATATCGAAACCCTAAGTGTTTACAACCACATAAGATTAAAATACAAAAGTTATCTATAACGCAAATTTAATTAAACAAACCCACATAAGCAACTCTCGAATCACAATATATGAATCTGAAAATTCTCAATTAATCATAAAATTCCAGAAATTAACAATTGTTCAAACATATATGTCAACTAAGGCAAAACCAACAAAATACAAAGCAAAGGTTACAAAGTAGAGGTCGAATTACACCGTGGATGGAAGATGAAGATGGGTGAATAATGTTGAATCCTTTGAGACTTGAAAGCAAGCTTCAAAGGTGGAGGATGGAAGATGATGCTCACGGCTTGGTTCTTCTCTTCCTTGGCCTTGCTTGAACTTCGTGGCTTGCCCTAGAGGATGTTGGAAAGGAAAATGGAAAGGAAATGGAGAGACAAAGAAGATGGAATGGATGAAGGAATTTGCTTAGAGTGAGAGGAGAAGGTGTTTATATAGGGAAGAAAAAGAAGAGTGAAATGATAAATGGAAGAAAAATAATGAAAGTGGTTTGTAAAATATGAAAAGATGGAGTAATGATGAAATGAAAGCAAGGCATGAAGGTGCAGAAGTATGGAAGTGATGATGATCTATTGGAGCAGAAAAATATATCCAAGGAAAAAGAGAAAAGCATCTAGCTTTCTTCATGTGGGTAGGAAACTTGAACATGTGGTGTTGAGCTGTTTTAGGTCAGTTTCTGCCCTTTTATTCCTTCAATTATTTCTCCAACAGGAATTCAGTTTTGGCTCGTGACTTCTTCATATGAAATGATCTACCATGAGTGTAGATCATTTTGGTAAAATTTCAGAATTTATTTCCATGCCTTTGGGCTGGAAATGCTGCTGGACCTCTTACAGGTCCAGTTTTCCAGTTTTGCTTCTGCAGGAAATTGGGCTGACTGTTTGAAGGCCTTCCACTCAATTATAGCTCTGGCACTCTTCATAAGAAATGATCCTTAGGATGTGCAGAATGGATCTGGAAAGTTTCAGCTCATTTGAAGTTCATTTGGTCCGGCGGCCGCTCCTTCTTCCTTGCTTGGCTTGGTTTCTCCTAGCCGGAGTAGGAAAATGTGTAAAATTGACATTTTAGTACATTTCCATTTTTCTCCACCATTTATAGGTAAGTGTGGACCTAATGCTCATTTCACCATCATTTACTCCAATGTACCTAAGAAAATAGAAATTGAGTTAAAAATCGATTCGTTAAGGAATTAACTAAGCAAAATGTGAGGAATTAACTATTAAAATACCACTTTAAAATGCTCCTATCAGAGAGTTCCAAAGATCCCCCAAATTACAATTTAATGCTCGAATAAAACGACTAAAATCCAAAGCAGAAGCTTCTAAAAGACTAAAATCCTAAAGGAACTGTAGAAAACAAAATACGGAATTGAAAAAACTCTCTAGCCCTACATTGCTCTAAAATGGATCCACTGGTTTGAACATCTTGACGCCTAAGATCTTCTTGGTGTACGTCGCAACAGTCAACCCAGCCATAGCAGCATTCTAGGAACAAGTACAGGATAAAGAGCAAGATATGCCACCTCCCAAAAAAACCCAAACCTGAGTCCAACCCAAGCGTTAAAATTAGAGGCATCTTAGTCATTGGTTTACATGAAATATATGATTGTTTCATTTCATTTCATTTCATTATAGTAATTGTCATCAATATCGTCTATTTATTTTATCCAATTGAATAGTTAAACAATCTCTGATTCAATTTATTTCTTACAAATCATGATTTTTAAAGGGTAATTTAAGTTACGGAAAATTGTATTATAATGAAGTATGAAGTGAAAATACATTATATAATCATAATGAAGAGTTAATGGGTAAACGAGCTTAATTATGAAGCTTCCTCATCCACTGGCATCGGCAATGGCATGGATAACATCGTCAGTCACAAGCTCTCTCACCCGATACACTGCACTTTCTTTCTTACGTTACTCTACATGTCTTGTTCTAAAATCATCATCCCTTTTCTTATATTCAATCCCACCTCTTTGACTACTCTCACGACCCTTTTTCCTCCCAAGCCCCTTTCTCTATTAAATCTTTTTACCCAAACCCAAGCCTCCCCAGAAGAAACCCCAAATTCATAGAAACCCAGATACGACTTGGCTTCTTACACCAGTCTGGTCCATTATCTCCGATTGGTCTACTCCGTTAGTGGGATCCACGATCACAGTATCTGACGGCTTCTGTCCCCTCCCTGTCCCACACTCCCCGCCTCGTTGAACGGTCCCAGATCAGCCCAGTCATTTTCGCCACGTGTGCAGTCCCCTCCCCCTCCCCCTCCCCCTAGTCCCCACCTTGTCCCAGTTTATATCAAGTCGATCCAACCCAGAGCCATAAACAAAGAAAAGGAAGACCCTCCCTTTCTGATGATACGATGTCGTTTCCCGGCCAATCACTTCAGTTCCCGACGGCTTACTACTCCGAGGACCCGGACCCGAGAGTCCCGCTCCAGAATCTCGACACGGTCCGAACCCGAATGGACTCCCTCCAGCTCTTCCTCACCCAATCCATCAACAACAACGCCCTGATCACCCCCCACCAGATGGACATGGTCTCCGCCGGCATCTCCTCCGCCATCCACGAAATCATCTCCAACGGCGCCGCCCTCCTCGCCTGCTCCCGCATCCCCCGACCCGACCCGAACCCCGACCCGACCCGGAAACCCGAGGTCAAGAAAGAACAGGAAAACAACAACAACGACGACGACGGCTGCGGCGGCGGAGACTCCGAGATCGTGGAGGTCGACGCGGTGGAGCTGCTGGCGGAGCACATCCACTACTGCGAGATTTGCGGCAAGGGGTTCAAGCGCGACGCGAATTTGAGGATGCACATGAGAGCGCACGGCAACCAGTTCAAGACTCCGGAAGCGCTGGCGAAGCCGGAGAAGATTGCCGGCGGCGGCGGCGAGGTGTGTACCGGCGGCGGACGGAACACGCGGTTCTCGTGCCCCTACGTCGGTTGCAACCGGAACAAGGGGCACGCGAAATTCCGGGCGCTGAAGTCGGTGATTTGCGTGAAGAATCACTTCAAGCGGAGCCACTGTCCGAAGATGTACTCGTGTAATCGTTGCAACAAGAAGAGTTTTTCGGTGGTGGCGGACTTGAAGAGCCACCTGAAGCACTGCGGCGAGGCGCGGTGGCGGTGCACGTGCGGCACGAGCTTCTCGAGGAAGAGCAAGCTGTTCGGGCACATGGCGCTGTTCGAGGGCCACATGCCGGCCGTGGAGGACGACAGCAAGGGCGCCGCGAGTTGTGTGGTCACGACGGCTATGGAAGAGGAGGAGGAGGAGGAGGATGGAGAGGAAAGGCACAGAACGACTTCGTGGAAGGGTGAGGGTTCGAATCCGGTTTATGAGGACATTGATTTTTCGTACGAGTTGTTTAGTGGGTTGGGATCTATTGAAGGGTTTTGTTTGGAGGATATGTTTGTTGATTTGTAACAGTGATGATGATCAGTTACTTGCTTGGGTCTGGATTTTTGTTGTTTAGATTATAGAGCTGTGTATATGATGCAGTGTAATAATTTTTGTGATTGGAGATTTGCAAATTTGTTGCTGAAGATTTATTCTTTTTTTGCAATCTCTGTTGCAATGTCTAATAAAATCACATTCTTTTTCGTTCAATATGGTTTGTTCTCGACTGTTGTAGCTTGATATCATGGATTGGGTTTAGATTGCAGTATTGTTATAGTTGGATTACAACTGTAGGAGATTTCTACTTGTTAGCAATGAAAGTTGTACATGAAAGGATTCGCCTACAATACATTAGTGTAGACCGGATTCGTACACTGGTAGACTGCGTCCATGTAGTGGCGGACTAGTTCAATCCGGTCTTGATGTACAGGTGTTGTAGGGAGCCGGTCTTTCTACGGTTAGTTAATGCAATGATACATTAATGTTATGTAAACTTTTTCGCAAAAGAAGATTTACATGTTCTTCTAGCCTCTCTATAGCTCCCAAGGATGAGAATGGTTAGAAATGGTTTTAATTTGAAGCTCTATGGGTTGTGTGGTGCTTAATGTGTGTAGTTTTTTGGGTGACTTGGGTTTCTTTTGCGACAAGCTCAAAGTCCTGAGGCCAGTGCTATTTTGTTAGAGAGGCCAAAATTGTGGAATGCTTAATTAGGATAGGATCTGTACTATTTCTCTCTCTTTTGGATACTTTCTAATATTTCCACCACCTGCTTATTGGCTTTTAGTGCATTTAGTGGCTTGTGCCTTTTGTCTAACCGAACCTCTACTTGCTACAAATTCCACTTTTAGAAAAGGGGGAGCAGAGAATAATTCGGGAAAAGCTGCTTTTGAGCAAGCGAGCACATAGCATCATATTGTGGCCATTTCTGTACATTGTTTACTGAAAATGCTCTGTTTTTGAGTGCCTATAACTTACGAAGGAGTTGTTGGCAGGCCAATAGAGATGGGTAGATACACTGGGGACCGTAGAGATTATAATACATTGAAGATTCTCTGTGCAGCTGTTTTTCCTTTCGGAAGATTCGCTTCTTCTGTTGGCACGCAATGGCAGAGAGAAGTCAATGTGCATTATTAAGATGGGGTACTGGGGGTTTCGTTTTCAAAGCAAACCCTTCTACGGTGAGATGTATTTATACTAATAGAAAAACTAGCAATTTCAGATTAGCATCACACAGATATTCACACAGAGAGGATATTGTATGGGAAACCACGTACGGTTTTGGTTAAGTTCCAGCTAAGTTTTTGTGATAAGATTCTCTTACACTATTTCTATTATGGAAACAAGAGGGTTTTGGTGTCATTTATCAGCTGGATCCATGGCTTCTGGGAAGATTCTCTTCAGGGTCCTAGGGTTTTATGCGCTTGCGTTTGCTCGACTGTTACTCATAGAGGTCAAGTGTGTTTGAGTTACAAGGGCCATGGATATGTGAGGTTATAAGGTGGGGCATATGCTGTGAGATTAAATGATAAATCAACTCTTGAATCTATAATGCACGGTTAGGATTGAAACAATAACAACAAGCACAATAGAGAATCAAGATCCCCTTTCGCACGGTCGGATCTTTTAATTTTTCAAAGGCTCAGACAAACAAATTGATGTAGATCAACTTACCTTTGGAATCTGGCAGCGGGATTGTTAGGAATATTGGTTGGAGGGGGAGGTCCGGCTATATCTTACATCAAGATTCTTTTTGAGCTATTAGGAGCACTTCGTCATACGAGGATTTACAAGATGGGATTAACCAAAGAACCCAATTCATACATTTAGCTATACTGCCTATGGTCTATATATCAAATATACTGTCAAGTGCTGTCTTCAAATTCTTACTCAAACATCACTGACAGTATTTGAACTATTGTCTACAAGCCAATTCCGTGACTTAAGTTTTACAAACATCAAACCAAAACTGCACCTCAATTATGGAAACCGTTTCGACACTGTTTAGTCTGTCAACTGCACCGATTTTATAGGTAGCAAAGAACGCCGATTTTATATTAGGTAACTTATATTGAAAGAAAGAACTTGTCCAGATCCTTCAAGGCAAGCTTGATTACGGCTTGACTTCCTCTTCCTCTTGGATTGCGTCAACCGCTCAAGTGAAGCGGAGGATTTCCGAAAGGCTTCAATCCTGCGAATATCCGTTTAAATAAAAAGAACATGTTTTCTTCAACCTCTAATCCCGCTAACTCCAAGGTCAGGCAAAGGCTAGTCAACAGCTAGTCCACAAGAGAACCCCAAAACAAATCGCCCTTCCATCTTTCTCGTATTGTCTGTGATACTCTCTATCCAGATTCGAATTCTACACTAATTTGTTTTTGTTTGTTTTGTGCTCAACTTTAAAACCATGTGTTTTACATGAATCATCTCTTTAAAATAGTTAATTCTTATACAAATAGACAGTTTGATAAATAAGTTGGAAATTAATGTCATCAGCTACGTAACAGGGCTTGCATCATGGCTTTGCATATACATGCATGATAACCAAATCAGAAAATTCTATAGTGCTATCAACCTTAGACTTCAAATAGAAGAACAATGCTAATTAGTAAGCAAAGTGAATATAGGTTATCCGTACTCACGAGAACACTGCCGGTGAGAAAATATCATATGGAAATTTCCCTATTTGAATTTCTTGAAGAATAACAGGCTAGGGAAAATGAAACTTTCTGCTGTCCCGTGACTCAAGTCCATCTTCTAATTCTAATTCCAAAAGTCAACAAATTACGCTTCTAAGAAAATTAAGGTTAAATTAATTTCCTAGTTTGCATGATTCCAAATTTCACACATTAATTCTTCCGCCAGTTCGATACTTCGATTCTTATTAACTGAGATGAGTCTGATCCGATCGAAAATTGGATTATGAAATCTGCAATCTAATTCCATAACTTAGAACTTTGAACTGAAGACTACCCTGGGTGATGCATGATTCTGCTAGATATCTACATGCATCGATCACATTGTTAGACTAAACCTGAAGCTAATGGTGGTCTAGCTTTTCTGGGAAGTCATGACTTAGCTGTTTAATTAGCTAGAATCTATCTCTCTTAACTAAACTCTGGAATAATAGGGAGCTAGGGAGGAAGAGGTGAGAGGAGTTGATTAATCAAGACGCACATTTTTTTTTTCTTTTTGAGCGAACGTAGTGCATGACATAACTAAATTCACCAAAGCAATCGCTCAAATGACTTTTCCCCTTTTTAGTAATATTCCAACACTAGTGTGTATATTCTGCATTTGGCAAATGATGACAAGTCAAACCCATATAACTAAGACAGATAATTCTACTTACTAACTTTATGTAGTTAATTCATAGTTTCAAATCAAGAACAGTATTTATAATGTAATCTGAAATATTAATTGGTAATGGATGAAGAGTCTAAATTTTTTATATATTGTTTTTTCAATATTTTTTTTTTTAATGTGAAACATTAATTCTCACACTTCTTCACGTATTTAAGTTAAATATATAGACAACTTATGTTTGGTGACGTGGAACATGTATAATTGTTGCGCACATGTAGGCAAGTGAACCTGCTTCTAATATTATGGCAAAATAATTTGAGTATTATATGCAAACCAATTGGCAATTGATAAAAATGCCTAAATTTCTGTAATATGTATTTTCATAATTTTAATTTTTCACAATGTGAAAGAGCACTCCATATTCTTACAATTCCTTCGTCGACAAGTACTACGTATGCAACCGTGCAAACAATCATGTCAAACTTTTGTTTGATTTCCCAAGTGACGTCAAATACTTGCCCGCACGAGTGGTTCCCTTAAATGCATTCACATAATCAAATTTGCCAAGTCATGATGTCAGAGTCTTTGGATTGACCAATCTTGCTCCGGTCTTGTTCATGGATGCAATGCCTTCCCGTGTTAATCACTTTCCCTGAGAAGAAAACCATATATAAGAAACGGCCGTGGAAGCATAATACATAAACAGATAGATATCTTCAAACGTTGTGAGATTTCAGTATAGTAATTGTTTGAGAGATTAACTTGAGCGAGGAATCATGTCGATTGAAGCTCTGGCAATGGCAGGTGCAGACTACAACGAATGTGGTATTGATCTTCGAGAGTGGGAGCCTGGCGAAGATCCACCGCCGCCATATATGTTGGCTGATGATGATGGTGATCAGCAAAGTACTGATACTGATCATCACTTCTTCCAATTCAGAGAAAAGAGTGGTACTACTGCTGCTGAAAGAGATGATCTTTATTACATGAAGATTAAGGTTCTGGAATGGCTAAAGCTGTGTTTCAATCTGAGATTGTAATGTTCCACACTATGCGCGCATAAATGGATAGTAAAGTATTACTTAGCATTCAATTTGATTTTTTTTATTTATTTTTTGGTTTCATCAAAGAAACTAAAATGCTTCTGATGCATGTGCCAGAAGACCATGCATGCATAAATGTTTTCTTCATTTTGTTTAGTCTTTTCTTTTTGTGAACTAAAAGCTCCGAAGACGGGAATTTTTTTAATTTTTTTTTTTATAATGTACAAAAGAGATATACAAGTCTATTCTACTTGGATGAATATATTACACACTCATTTTATAACTAACTGAACCAAAATTACAATTTAATTGAACCAATAATTTACAACACTGACAACAAAGTTACCATATTTTGTTTCATACATTTGCATATAATTGAACCAAATTACCACATCAACAATAATTTGTTCCTAAACATGTAAAAATATCATAGGTGGAGTAAGAACCCTAAACCTAAACTAAAATTACCCAAAAATGACTCTCTTTACTACAATGACAACAAATTTGTTGTCATATCTATAAATGTGGGTATCACATACATGTAGATATCTTAGAATTTCCCATACAAAACAAGAAACATGCACTTCAGCAATAGGAAGCAACAAAATCCAACCAACATATATGCACAATTTTCATAAAATATATATATATATATATATATATATATATATATATATATATATTATATTTATCCAGAGCGAGGTCTCACTCTAAAATTAAAGTGTGAGGCCTCAAATATATATATATATATATGCAAAATTTGGATTTAATCCATAAAAGAGCTCCAGGAGTAGAATCTAATTAGTGCTAGCTCCCTAACTTAAGAAAACAAAAGCCAAAAAAGAAACCCTGCAATACAAACAAACCAGTTATATATATACATATCCTATTCAGAGCGAGGCCTCGCTCTGAAATTAAAGTGCGAGGTTAGAGTTTAGGATCACTTTTCGGTCGCATATCTACATCTCGACCGTTCAGTTTTTAGGTACTAATGTATAGATCATCTCTGCAAAATTTCAGCCCAATTGATGATCTTTAAGGTATCTAACTCGCTTAAACCAATAGACGAACTGAATCTATCCAACCTGAACCGTGCTAGCTTTAAGGCAGTTATCAATGCCTTAACGACTATCAATTTTACTGAAATTTTGCAGAAATGATCTATACATTAGTACCTAAAAACTGAACGGTCGAGATGTGGATATGAGACCGAAAAATGACCCTAAATTCTAACCTCGCTCTGGATAGAATCTATATATATATATATATATATATATATATAGGATTAAATACTTGTTACTCCTCAAACTTTTCCCTGAAAAACAGTTTAGTTCCTCGTCTTTCAAATTAAACTGGATAGTCCTTATTCTTTCTAATTCTCACACAATAGGTTCAAAATAGGTCTAAAATGACTATTCTACCCCCAAGATCCTTTTTTTATTTTTTTCTCTCTCTTTTTTTAATTTTTCTCTCTTTTTTTATTTATTTTTTCTGCTTTTCTCTCTCTCCCTCTCCACAGATCGATCTTGTCCTCCTCACTACTCTCTATAATTTTCCATCTCTTTCTGGCTTCTTCTCTTCGCCATAACTTCCAGCTCCAGTTCAAGCTTTTCCGGTTAAGTTTCCAGCAAAACTCAATTGGAGAGAAAATCCGACAGCAAACCCAACAACCACTCCGGCGAACTGTCTCTGCCCTTCTCTCTCTCTCTAAATGAAATTCCCAAAAGGATGGCGGCGCTGCACCTGAAGACAACGAAGTATGGGAGAGAAAGGGGAGAAGGCAGTGGGTGATGAAGGAGAAGCAGGGGTGCACTTGAGCCAGAGGCGGCGGAGCAAGTGTGGGCCGCAAGTGGAGGACATGGGCTGGAGATAAGCCCAGGCGACCCGCTTGACGAGGCGGTTACGAATGGAAATCTCGTAGCCGGAGTTGGTGGTTAAGTTGGGCATCGGGGACTGGACGGCGACTAAAGAGGAGGAGGAGGAGGAGGAGGAGGAGGAGGGGAGGAGGTCCTTAAGGGAGGTGTAGGACTCGAGCTTTTGAGGGAAAGAAGCTCCAGGTCGAGCTCCGGCAGCCGGTAGAGTGGCGTCACAGAGCCGTTTTAGGTTAGGAAGCTGCAGTTTTGGCGGGGCTTATTGGTGGGAGTGGTGGAGGATGAGGAGGAGGAGAGGTGGCTAAGCTTAGTGGGGACGACGACTGAGGTGGAGATGAAATTGTGGCGGCGGAGCTTCCATGAGGGGTGGAGGGGGCCCACCAAGCGCTGCAGAGTGGTAGTGAGTGCGGTGGATTTTGGCTGAAAATTTGCAGCGATGATCTATACACTAGTACCTAAAAACTGAACGGTTGAGATGTGGATATGCGACCGAAAAGTGACCAAAACTCGAACTTCACACATTAATTTCAAAGCGGAGCTCCGTTCTGGATAGAATCTGTGTGTGTGTGTATATATATATATATATATATTTAACAAGGCTGAGTTCATGTATTTTCTCTTTATTCCGATTTCTGTTGATTATCCATAGCTATAGTATATGCATATATAGATGCTACTAAGAAACTAGCTTAATGCATGTATGAAATAAAACTTTCCAGGTTCAAAATTAGATGCTTTTATATATTGTTACCCATTATTTTGATGTCCAAAGTTCATCCTTAAAGTAACTAAAGAGTATCCTTTTACTCCAATATTTACGCAATCGTGAAGGATACCTAGCTATCTTGGGCCTTGTTTTTCTGAATCAGTTCATGTGAGATCCATTTTAATATACTAAGAACAACTTGTCCTGCATAAGCTTGCAGAACAAGTTACCGGATTGTAACATGTAATTACTTAATTTTGATCCAGCATCCTTGTTTAACATAGAATTTGTGTTGCAGATGGACTCAAAACCCAATACTTATTGGTCGCTACGAAATCCAGGTAAAATGTGGATTAGGTCATTTAAAGGTGCATTTAGATTGCTAGCTAGCTAGCTAGTGGGTCTTTGGCCGGTTTGGGAAGAATTCTGTTGGCAAGTACGTGCATAATTACAAAAAGCGGATTCATACTCTCACAAATCACCAGCAATTTATAATTAATCTTGCCTTATAATAGATTGCACTAATACGTCGATCTGTGCAGAATAGAAGGGCTTAATTTTGAGAATAATGGCATCATCATCAGGTTAGTATTAATTAATATATGTTATTGAGTTGATGATGTTTGCATAGGTACACCATACACACTTTACTAACTTTTTTTTTCTTTCTTCTTTTTCACTAATCTCTGCCAAATTACTCGCATCAAGATCAAAATCTTACTTTTTGAGTTTCTGTTACTTTAAAAAGGTGGGACTCTTAATATGAAGTTTGAACAACAAGCACGTTTAATATGAATCATTACACTTGAAGGGTTTAGTTGGTGCTTGTAAATACAAGGTTAGTAGCTAGCTATACGTGACAAGCTTGCGTCATGGTTTTAATCGATCCTACTTCACCATATGTCCATATGCCATGTATAGATATACAAAAAGTCTAGTCTGACCTAGCTAGCTAGCTCATTATTATTCGATAGACTTCACGAGAACATTAATTCCAAAAAAAACTATGAAACCAATACGACTCTTCTTGATAAAAATTGCTCGCCTATATAATGCATGTGATGATTCATTGTCATTCAAGTGATCATCAGCTCATTATCACAGAATTGAACTTGCAGCGCTCACTTTCAAAGAATCTACAAAATACCAAAACTGCAGCAAGAATATTATCATGTCTGTCTCATTGGAAGCTTTGGCTATGGCTGGTACAGATTGCTTTTCCGTTGCTATAGATCTTGAAGAATGGGAGCGTAGAGACTTGGAGTTGTCTCCACCACATTTACTAGCGGATGATGAAGAAGAACAAGGAAAAGGAAAAGAGGAAGCAGATCGTGGAAAGAAATTAAGAAGAAGCCCAGAAAGAGGAGAGCAACTTCAGGTTATTAGTAAGAAAATGTGGGTTAATGTCACCAACATAGAAGCTAGCCGTTGCAACCTATCTGGAAAGCTTAACTAGAGAAGAGTACAAAGCCGATATTGGGCGATCCTGAGCTCCAGATGTATAAGTCCCACTAATATTTCCATGAACAATCTGATGTTGCTTTTTGTCTATGGATTTTCCCATCCTCTGAGTCTGTATTTGAGTGTTTTTGAGAAGTAAAAGCTAATTTTACCATAATTTAAAAAGAGTTACTTTAAGAGGAGAAACCCTAATATGTACGTGTTAGAGGATATATTATATACTGCATTACTGAATTAGTTGTTGTATTTGTGGCCTCCATTTCTTTTGTTTACATCAATTATAGTTATGACCCGTTGTTAAGTCCCCTCAGTATAAATACGAATGTATGTTCTCCCTTTAGGCTTTTACTGTCCACTGATCATAAATCACAATGTGTGAAATCAGCCTCTATTATAAACAAAAGATGGCATGGTTTTAATGGTTGTCGAGTCAAGTCGAGTATCAAAGTGCATGTCCAAATTTAAGCCGTCAAATACAATTTATCAAGTACGTACAAGGTCTGGTAAAGCTGGACGGGTGCTCATCAAGCTCAAGCTTGAGCTCATATTTGCTCTACTTGTTTGTGAAACGAACTCAACTTTAAGAGCGGATCGAGTATTTCAAAGCTTAAGTTTAGCTCGGCTTTCTTACAAATTTAATACTTTGTTTGAGGTCAGCTGGTTAATTTTACGTACTATCCAAGCTCAACTGAATACAAGTTGAACTGTCATATAGGTGGATTTATAGAGCTTGAAGAAAAATAACAATCCTTCTCTACTCCATCAATACACCCACCTGAACCTGCTACTAATTAAACCCTTTTACCAAAAAAAAAAACAACTGCTACTAAACGCTAAATTTATCTTCTTTCCAACTATTAATTAGGAAGTAAAGGTAATTTATTCTAAACCCAAGCTAGTTCACGTGAAGGGGAAAGAAAGTTTTAATAATAGCTAAATACATTTTGAGAGTATTATAAGCATGCATGATGTGAGTCGCTCGTCACCGATTGATAGGTTTAAATTTAGCTAGATATAAATTTTAGTCCTTCTGTTTTTATCAAGTTTCAAATTTAAGTATGCGATTATAGTTTATCATCATATCTCATTTCCTTCATGTTATTAATATTCTTCTTTAATTTTACTATATTTCATCAATTTCGCCATATATTCAAGATTTCATAAGGTTGGGTTACTCATCTTTCTCATGAAGAGCTTATCGTTTTTACAAATGCTAAATTGCACGTAGGACTCATGTGCAATTTTTTTCCCTTTCTTTTCGCTTAATTTCATCTTCTTAAATTTTTGACATTTCCTTACTAAGATCAGAAAGAAGAAATTCAGAAAAATAGAAAATACAAAATGAATTTGGTCGCAGTTTGATTTTCCTTGTCCAAACAAGAGTAGTAATGGCCAAAAGCTGGATCACTTTTGATTGATCAACTGAAGTACTTTTACCAATCCTTAACCAATTCTCAACGATAACATGTGAACACTGAGATTTCTTACATATAGCAGGACTATGACATTTCTGGTCACGGGAATTTCAAGAACACTGAGAATGCATATGGATGGTTTATGACATTTGCAGTGACAGAAGCATTATCTTTCTTCCCCATTGATTTTTGAGCATGAAGTACCCGTGCCTTTTCTAGTACTAATGCATATATAAATGTTGTGCATTAATATCTTCTTCAAATCACTTGCAGAAAGAGAAAGAAAAAAAAAAACTAGTAGGAATACTTGAGAAAAAAATGTCGGTTGAAGCTTATGCAATGGCAGGGATGGATTATGCGAAGTCCGGGATTGATCTAGAAGAGTTGGAGATTAATGGTGCTTGGAAAGAGCCTCCATATCTTCTAAGCGAGCAAAGCTTAAGCTATGGAGTTCAGATTCAGAACAATACAGGTGGTAAAGCAGACACTACGATGGCGGACAAAGAAGAAGAGATGAAAGCAAGGATGCGGGCATGGGCAAAGGCTGTTGCTTCCATGAATGAGATTGTATGTCTTTCAAGGAATTGTTCATCAAAAAATGTAATCAGATAATGTTGTAGGCTAGCTTGTAGCATGGGAGTTTTATGGAGTAAAATACTCCAGTAAAGTTTGAAACTTTGAATGGATCGTTTCGGTACGAATTGTACAGTAATTAATCTATTCAAATGAGTCTATTACCCAAGTAAATGCAGTACGCGCAAGAAGTATTACAAGAGCTGCATGTGAAATCATAGCAATCAATAGTTGGCTATTTCGGCACCGAGTTTATGATGTGTCTGTTACATAAAGATCGGAGCTCAAAAGCTTTAGTTGATCTGATGAGGCATGAAGATTGCAAACCGTGCCAAGATCTTACGACGGAAGTTTTATACCATGCCATGGGTATACATTGCAGAATTTAATACCTTTGATAAAAAAGACAAAATTCAATGCCATGAACCTCACAAACTAAATACTTTGAAGCTGAGCACGTGAAATTACATCATTGATAATTGGAATAACTTCGAAAAATTTAAAATCAACAAGCTGCATTGTTCAGCTCGATGAAGAAGCCAAAGAAGGAGATGTCCACTTCAAGTTTAGATGGCGCCTATGTTTGATTTTGGGAACATGAGTGTCTTGGTATTCACAAGACTAAACGGACGTTAAAGCAAAAATTTCATCAGCTCCATCACAAGGCTATTGCATCATGACTTTGCTAGTTTGCTCATTACATGCATGATCACCAAATCACAAAATTCTCTAGTGCTATCAAACGACTTTAAATAGAACAACGTTGGTACGTAAGAAAAGTGAATACAAGTTTAGTGAGTAGCATGAACTTTGCCTCTTAATTTTCAAGAAATTAATAAATAATCATATATTCTACTTCCCTATTTGAAGAATAACAGGGATCGAATTCTGAATTTCAAATTTGAACGTTCTATTATGTGAACATTAAGTCATCATCAAAAGCACAATTAACTTTGAACTTTGAGTCTACAAATTACGCTTTTTATTAAGTTAAATTAATTTCATAGCTTGATTCCACGTTTCATACATTCATTTTTCCGCCAGCTCGATTCTGACCTCAAATCCGATTGAATTGTCTTATGTAGTGCTATATTTCTATGATCATGGCTTTTAGCTCCAAAATAGAGGAATACTAGCAAGGAAACCCGCGCGATGCTGCGGGATTGATATGTTTTCCTGAATTTTATACGTAATAGAGTAATTCATAATCTAATGAAAAAAAAAACGCTTTATCTTTGATCTAAGAAGCATTCCAAGTCTCCAAAACATGCTGCAACTGTAAGACCTAATTTCAATTTTCTATACCAAAGAGAACGAACATCAACAAGATCATAATATATTAAATCTGAAAGTGAATTCAAGCTATTCAAATCCAGTGTACAGAAGAATGTGAAATAGCTAAATAATCGCATGCAACAAAAAGTTCTCTATCATTCCCATAAACGAATGCCATCTTCACGTGAATCCCACCTTCAGGTACTGCTATATCTAGAGTCTTTATCTGCTCTCCAGTAGTTTCATTATCTTCACCATATTGCTTTTTGAAGTTTTTTCACAATGTTAACAACTCTATCAATGTTACCACATTCTTCTTGAGAGAACCCATGCCATTGGAGCTGGTCTACAATTTCTTTTGAGTCTGCGTTAGATTACATCTCACAAAAATCACAATATCAGTGTGCTTACCTTTGTTTTCTTATATTTGGAATCTGATTTTATCATGCAAGAGCAAAGTTTCAAGTAAAATTTTTACATTACTTCAACTCCAACATATAAGCTATCATATGAAGATAAACTTGCAGTCAATACTTCCTATCAATCTATCGATACAGTATTTATGTTACATTCTGTTACTTGAACACACTCGATAACCAAAAGTTTGCATATATAATTGAATTTTGTATAACAAAAGAATAACTGCATTATCCACTCAAACTGACAGACATACTTTTTCCAAGAAAAAAGATTAATCACGTTCAATCAAGATCTTAGCCATTCATTAAAATGCAAAAAAAAAAAAAAAAAAAAAAAAAAAATCACACACATGGTTGAAATCAAAGCTTAATTTGAATTGAGAATTTACCATTCTCCACATGAAACTGTCCTAGGCAATAGTAAATTGGCATTCAGCTGATGAAATGAAAATTCTCAAAAAAGGACTAAAACACACAATTACAGCATCAGCAAAGCAGATTTGTTACATGACAGACTAAATCTTCCATTATGCCTCTTTAGGTTTTACCATGAAGTTAACTACTCTATGCTTTCACATTACATCTAGTGGTTTCTGTTCTATGGCAGAGTAATGATACGAATAATAATTCAGTAGAATTGCATCAATTATAAGAGGCTGACCTTTCAGTCCAAACTTCAGATTGTTATTGTTTGGCTCATAAACATTAAACAATATCCCTTGGTCCATCAGTATTTCTCCAAATCAAATTCATTCCCTTTGCTTGAAACTGCACAGAAATAATCAGAGTTAAAATCAAGACATATATGACTATACTCTGTGTGCTAGGCAGTGAACATAATTAGCAGTTGTATGAGAAACCAAATGAAATGCCTACAGATATTCTGTACTTCATTCCAATATCATAGCAATTGACTTTCTACCCAAGCATTCTGTACTTGTGAAATTAAATAATGAAGACCATTAGTTTAGTACCTAAGACAACTGAAAAATAGATGTTCCCAACCTGCTTATCTATGTTTTAGTACCTAAGACAACTAAAAAAATGGGGAACGATATAATATTTGTTGACCACCTTGTGGTTCTACTTAAAACTATTATGGCTGATTGTCAGCTTATTTTCCATTAGACCACGGAGGATAAGTTAATACTTCAAACGCAATGTGGGACACTGAAAATGTAATATAGTATATAGCTTGATTGCTTCTTTCCCATTAGACCACAGAGGATAAGTTGACTTACCATTATGTACTTAGACTTATAATATAGCTTGCCAAACCCTTCCAAGCGAGGGAAAATTAGAGCTCAGAGGAACTGAGCAAGCACAAAACAAAGGCAACGACTTCCAAGATATCAAAAGGAAGCAGCAAAAAATAAATATTTTCAAACATATTATTATTATTCAGAACAAATTGGTAACATCCTCTCCAGTGTTCCAAGCCGGCCATATTCAAGGTCACCTTGGGGACCAGATCAGTGTTAAAAAATGACCTACCGAATACACAATATATGTACAAAGGATATCAAGTTAGAACCAAACCAATTTGTATATGTTATTATTGAAAGGAACCAAGACGTACATACAGCATCTAGGAATTAAATTGCTTGATAAAGGTCGGGCTTGTTTGCCCACTTGATGCAGACCTTGAACTCTCTGTCTTTCCTCTAAGAGAAGTTAACTGTCGATTTAATAAAGCTAGAGCTCTATGATATTATTAAATAAAAGAACCCAGACAGAATCAAAGGTACACCCAGATAGAATCAAATATTGCCCACTGGTAAATGAACTAATAGATGTTTCTATTTATACATATGTACTGGTATTTTTATTTAAGTTTATGAGTTTTGTGTTAAAAAAAATTGTTCCAATTGTAGTCAGTACAGTCAAATCAATCCGCAAATGAAAAGAGAAACTGCATATCCCACAGCTAAGAGGGATCTCTGAAGAAAAAAAATCCAGATTCAATGGTCATGTTGACCACTATAAACTATTAATCTCCATTTTTCTAAATTGTATGTACTTTCTGCTCCTAAAGAAGGTACACTTGAATCTACCTATTCCAAAACATCATGCCACCATTTTCTGAAAACATATATAATAGAAAAGAAATCTACTCCCCTCAATCTTTCTTTCAAGCGCAATACCAGCTATCCTCAACCACCCCTAAAACATAGAAAAACCCAAATAAATCAAAACCTAACCACAACAAAAACCACCAATTCAAATAGCCAATAGCATATGCATCGACCGAAAACACACCTTCAATCAAAAACCTTTTCTATTCTTCTTTCGATTCCAAGAACGCAAGATCTACTCGCTTCAGTCTTTCTTTCGATTAGTGAAAGGACCAACCACCACCTATCCCCTTTGCGTTTCCAGTCTCTTCTGCTGAACGACACGATGCTCAAAATATAAAAATTGGGCAACTGTAATTCACGTAACCACCAAGGGCAAAATCGTCATTCAATTCAGGCTTGAATGAACAGTAGCACCTCGAATGAACAGTTGCACAGTGCGACGCCCTTTGGTATATAGTATAATTTCTTGAGGGCCGGCCGGGTATATATGTATGTGATATATACCTGACCTCCCCTTTCTCTTTCTTATTTTTTAAGCTTGTCATAACCTATACTATGCCAATAATAGCTTCAGACGACAGATATCATCTGTCGTCTGATATGCAAATTATCTGTAGTCTATCCAGCTGTCATCTCTTATGGCATCAGACGACAGATATCCTCTGTCGTCTGTTCTCACTCAGACTACAGAAGTTTCGTAAGGCTCTGTCGTCTGAGCAACCCAACTTTGAAGGATTTGGAACTTTCTGTAGTTATTAATCACATACAACGACATATTAATGTTGTTGACATGAGGTACAAACTACAGTTTTAATAAAACCTCTGTCATCTGAAAACAAATAAGAACACATATATATGTTGTCTGAAGTTACCAAAATAAAGACTTGTTTGACAATCTATTGTTTGAATGCATTTTTAACGACATTTAATTGTTGTTTGTAAATCACTTATAATTGGGTAAATTATGCTCATCTGTCGTCTAAATAGTTGTAAGACTTTATTTTTATGTCGTCTGTTTTGTATTCCAACCACAGTTTTAAGTTTTTATGTTGTCTGATAGAAAATAAAACTTCGCATTTCTGTTGTTTGATAATCAATTGAACTTCAGTTTTATGTTGTCTGATAGAAAATAAAACTTCGCATTTCTGTTATTTGATAATCAATTGAACTTCAGTTTTATGTTGTCTGATAGAAAATAAAACTTCGCGTTTCTGTACAGTAGTCATCAAAAAGGCAGATTAATTATAAGATCAATTCCTCATTGCATAAATTAACCCACCAAAGTACATTGCATAAATTAACCCACCAAAGTACATTTCCATCAGTAGCATAAATTGGATATCAGTACGCACTGCAGTAAAGAATAACCCTACATCTCCAATCAATATTCAACATTGTGGGTGACAGTTGTAGGAGGGCTCCCTGTTACTCCTGACCCTGATAACCTAACCTACAGGCCATTTTCTGGTAAGACCTGCAATTGTTACATCAAACGAAGGCGATGAACTTAAACCAATTTATTCAATACTGAAAGGCCTCTCATGCATCAAAGTGTAAGTTAAGTACCTTGACAATAGGTTTTTGTACCAAAGTGGACTGGGAAGCAATTGCAGTCATATAAAGGGTTACATGTATTTGTTGAGTCCCGAAGCTGCAAAAATGCAAACTTCATTGGTTATCTGATGGACAATATATTTTCTACAACCAACCTAGTCATTACACATGATTTCTACAAGACTTAGAACACTCACTTGATGAACTGCTTCCTCAGTGAACGGGAACCAGTACCGCATTCCCACATAGACATTCACCGACATGTCCTTTGATTCCAAAGCCATTTTCAGTGCATTTGCCTGTATATCACGTAGTAAACAAACTTTTTAGCACAAAAATTCATGAACAGAACAGACTAAGCCGCATTATATCTACCTGCTCATCTGTCATCTTACGCAAGGGTGAACCACCTCCTATAGAAGCATACCCTTCCTTGTTTAACATCAACCCCTGCAAACTATAATTAATTAATTTAACTACATCAATATGGTCCTCACACAAAAGCACTATTATAAAAACTAAAGACAAATAAACAAACAATAGGTTCTAATAACTTTTACCTTTCCAACAATTGCATTCGAAATAGATAACAAATGTAAACTTCAATATAACAGCAAAATCAAAATGTATAAACAAAAACCAAAGGAGGAATCCAATGCATGCCAATTCTACAAGTCTATTTCAGGGGAAAAAAATGAAGGTAAGAAAATAAAGACCCTGTAATCTGAAAACAGAAACTTGACTATTGTAGCAGCAATTGTTCCACAATCCACTATTTAAAGTCGTATTAAGTTCATGTTGTGCAAGACACCAGTCTAGGAGTTTGTCTTTCCAAATCCACAAACATTAACTTCAAACAGCTCAACATGAGAGTCCCAGTAAGTATCTGAAACTTGTATGTAAATTTAATCCCACATAATTAAATACTTGTGATATCACTGACATTATAAATAAATAATGTCTGCAAAAGAAGCCACAACAAAGAAGCCAGCAACTGCAACTTTGTCTGTGAGCTTCCTACAAAAAAGAAGGTCAGGCGCCAGTAGTTATAACAAAAGAGATGTAGCAAGATTGAAATTGTACAGTGATTTAGTGAATAATACAATAGTTCTTTTAGAAAAATTTGCGAGTAATTCTTTACCAAACTCTGGATCCGGGCAGTCTCTGAGAACTCATACTTGTCATCAGGCTGCAAGAAGAAAAATATAAGATGGCCATCCAGACATAAGATGGCCATCCAGACATAGTGTTGAAAAAAAGAATTGAACAAATAGCTGGACAGACATTCATTGGCCAACAAACAACACAGGCACATGCAAAATGAACAAATGTCATGAAATAAGAAATGAAGGAGGTTAGGTACCCTTAAATATAGTTTGATCTGCGTCCCGGCTAATGATATTTTCTGGATCAGTTTCTACCCTAATCACATAAGAGCTACTGCTCAAGACAGTCATCCAGACTAGAAGCTCAACCATGAGCAGATAGTTTTTACAAGGCATAAGACTAAAAAAAGTGTGAAACCAAAACTGCACCTGCTTGTCAGCAACAAGAAAAGCAGAATAGAACCCAACACCAAATTGACCAACCAAACCGTTGTCTGCACCAATATCCTTATTTTCCAAACAAGATATAAGCACAAAGATCAGATTCAAAAGCATCAATAAACAAAAACAAGATTCAGTAGACTGCAAAACAATGCATTATGAGAGAGACCTTCAGAGCCGTCAAGAATTTTGAAGTACCACTCTGAGCAGTGGTACCAAGGCAGTCAATGAGTTCCTCTTTCGTCATCCCAATACCAGTATCCCTAAAATTCAGACACCAACATGTCAATCATCTCCACTAATCCATCAAGGAACAAAACAGACTTAACAATCAACTCAAATTTGGAATCCGAACAGCTAAACTCATCAAACAATTATCATACAACCCTAAATCAGAAAAAATACGAACAAAAAGAAAAAAGAAACCAAATCTGGAATATGGATTAGAAACCCTAGATTAGACAGATACCATAGATCGGCGAGATAGATTCGCAGGTAGCTGAGAGGCTGGTCAAATGGCCACTAAATTGAGTATGAGATCTTGCCCTTCAGGAGGTTCATGTCGAAATGTTAGATACGGAATTTCAGCTGCAGGAACATGAATAATCAAACAGAGAGCCACAAATAGTTCCAAAAGAACAACAATTCTATGAAACTTGGTTTGTTGCAAATCACTTCAATTCCAACTAGTTTGAACACAATAGTACACTAAAAACCCATACCCAAATCAAAAGGTTAAACAAATTCAGATCATAGACGTCAAAATTCATAACCTGGTGCTGTTAAAGGTACCGGGTGAAGTTAGCTTCGTCAAATGTTCTCTTCCTTGCAGAAATACAATAAAGAAGCATCAGCAGCAGCAGGCAACCGACAATTTCCAGTTAGTGACAGAGTCCCTATCTCCCTCTCAGTACCTTTTGTGTTCTCCATGGCCTAAACTTTTCTTTTAGACTTTCTTTTCTTATTACTATAATGCAACATTAGCATGCATGTCATCTAATTAGTAAAAAACCTCCATGTCAATTATGTCTAAGAACCTGATATCAAAAGGAGAAACATAATCAAAAGGCAAACTAAAACTGCATGGACGCTATTAACAAAGCATAGCACAAAAAAATATATATATATATATATATATATATATATATATCGAGTGTTTCTTTGAAAACAAGTAGTAGATATAAATGGGGTTTTAAAACGTGTATAGTGTTAGACTCAACATGTCGTGAACTTAGCAAGATAAATTGAGACTGTCGGGTAAACAGTAAAGGAGAAAGTGCTACTTTTATACAGTCAAACATCAGAAATCAGACATGAGTTATATGTTCTTTACCATAAAACTCAGTTTCTGAAACCTTTCGTCAATTCTAGATATTATGTAGACAATCTGGGATTTTACAATGCCATCCCTGTTCTCAATTGATAAATCACACTCAATTCCGGTTCCACAGTCTACAAGCTTGATTATAGGAACCCTAGCACTCATAATCGTCTGTACACCAGCAACATGCCCTGCCCCTACAACACAAAGATGTACAACTGAGAACAATACAATGACTAATGGAGCACAATGACTTGCATCTGATAGACACACATATCTATATATATATATATATATATATATATATATATATAGATCCAACTCAGTCACCTCCAGTTCGTCTAGATCCTCCCTAAATAGGATCTCTGACATAGTTAATGAAGAACAAATTGAATATCAGTCAAATGATAATATAGACATGAATGATTGGAATATACCCAGAGTCCCTAGTAACGAAATTTATAAGAAAAAATGGTCTCTTTCTTCATTCAAAAGTGAACATCATATTAAAACGGTAGAACAAGTCTATGCCCTTAGTAAACAACATGAAACTTGTCAATTATTTAGCCTTGAGTCAATATATATATATGCGTATTTGTGCGTGTGCGTGCGCGTGCGTGTGAAGCATACATATACAGATGCAAAAACACCGAGATGATCTGGTTAGGACCTAAGTTTGAAGGCTCTGAGGACAACATGTGAGGACCATCCAAATTGTGATCTCATGATTTGAAATGTCTCTTTTGTAGGTCCTATTTAAAATCAACCCTACAAAAAAACTCATCAAACTAGGATCATTTAGTCATCTAATTGTGACTGAATTAGTAAAACTAATAGTGCTTCCCAACACTTCAATGATTAAATGCATTTGGATTCGCCTGATTCTGTGCAAAGAAGAAAATTTAAAGGGAACCTATAGTACTTGACGAGCTCGTTCAAGACCGGAGATCTCTCTTCCAAGAACAAGAGCATGAGGAAGCAATTTCAACAGTACCCACAAATATAAACACTAATCCCTACCATAAACCCATAAATTTGAACACCCACCAATTGAAAATTAGGGAGAGAAGAGAGTACCTGAAAGTCGAAGCTTCTCTGGTCTTGATTTTGGAGTTGGGGTTCAGTCCTCAAGCTTCTATCTGCGTTGATATAAAGAAATTAGGTCAAGGAGACCTGAAGTAGAGGAAACCCATTTGTTCTTTTTGTTCTGTTGTAATGAAACGAAGAGGGAATTTGATATGGGTAAAGAGGGAATCTGAAAATTACTCAGACGACATACCCAAACTTGCTTTGCCGGAATCGCAGGAGGATGGGAGTGTGTGTGAACTGGAGAGGGTGAAAGGGATTGAGGGTGGATTGAGGGATTCAGGTTCATGAGAGTGTGAGAGCGTGCGAGGGAGAGATTGACTGAGAGTGAGAGGCGGCAATTGTGTTTTTAGATCTAGGGTTGGTTTTTTTTTTTTTTTTTTCAGCTAAGGGAAAGGTCCTAGCAAAATGAGTGGGAAAGCCCGAGTTTTTCTGTTTTAGCTAAGGGAGGGAACTGGGAATACTATAGATTAATTAGGGTTTGTTTCCCATTTACTTAGACGACATATGAATGTTGTCTTAATTTTCTACTTGTCTTCCGTTTACTCAGACGACATATAAATGTTGTCCTAACTTTCCACTTTTTCATTGCGAATTTATCAGTTCTTTCAGACGACAGATATCTGTCGTCTTAATTTTCTAACTTACTAAAAAGATGAAAAAACTGAAATAGTATAGATTCTCATGCTATTCAGACTACACAATTAATTTATATGTCGTCTAAAGAATTTTAAAAGATTCAGACGACAGAAAACAAAAATTCTGTCGTCTGAAATGTGTCGTCTGAAGGCATTATTGGCATAGTATTTACAAAGTTCATCTTTATATTTCCGAATCTGATCCAGGTTAAAATGTTACCCGCCAATCATTCATTTGGCATGTGGACCTCCATTGATTTTGGATTGGCCCCCGGATAAAATAAAATGTAAAAACCATGCAAAAAGGAAAGAAAAAAAAAACCCTAAAAATTTTAGGCGTTTTGGAGGTATGGGACTGAGAACAGCCGCAGCAAGACTAGGGTTAGGATTAGTGGCTGCACTTGCAAGGCAGAAATTGATGAGAAGGTCCAGTACTTTAGCAGCAGCAGATATATGGGAGAAGAAAAGCATGAAATCGGAATCGGAAATGGAATTGGAATTGAATAAAGAGAAGACTCTATAATTATGTTTCTTTGAGTCGAGTTGTTATGAAAGTTAGTGGGTACTCCTGGTGACTAGGAAAGTTAATTAATTTCCATTCCAGTTTATTTGTATTTTCATTATGGTCGTTTGGTTTCAAAACGGGGTGTTTCCATTAAGTGTAATGTCGTTTAATTCAGCATTGTAGAAGAATCTTACATTGTACTGTGCCTATGTCGCTGCGACACGCGTCCAGCATGTCAACGTCCAGCTTTATATGCTGCTATCATGTAGAAGCAATTACCAAGTTAATACAAAAGTTCATTTTCTCTGCTTTATCCTTTTCGTTTTCTCCTTTCTCTCTTCCTAGATTTCCAGTAGTTAGGGCCGAGCCCCTAACAACCTAGTATCAGAGCCCTCGATCGGGGGATGGTGAAGCTCAAAGGGGGCGGTGGCGCCGGAATCCAGCCACACACTTCCGGTGAACTATCACATGTTGAATTTGACCTTTAGGTTCATAAAGATGAAACATCAGCAAAAATTGGAGATCTACATGACTCTCTTGCAGCTCTTCGAGCTGAATTGTTGGCTGAATTGCGCCAGATGAAAGAGGACCATCAGGCTGCTCCCAAGCAACAAGAGGCACCTCTCCTCAACTTTGGGTCGCTCCCACCTTCGGATGGCTCACCTGTGCTCAACACCACAGCTGCCTCGACCATGGCTACATCATCCATGGCCCATACAGCGGATGGGGGTAGTATCTCTAAACCTCTACCCACTTTTCCTTTAACACTTGGTCCTAATGATGTGATTTTGGGATTTACTAGTGAAGTTTATTCTGAGATGATGACTATGACTATGTGGATTCTATGCAATTTACTGCCCCTTTGAATCGCACTTCTTGTATAAGGAACTCAATAGGGAGTGAATCTGATAGTGTGGTCCTTGGAGGTCGAGTGCCAAATCCGATGTCAGGTCCATTTTATCAACACGTTGATTTTGATTCCCAACCATTTTCCTCATTCCCTGGACCATATCCTTCACACTACAATGTTCAACAGGCCTATGGTTATGCTCCCACAACCCATATAAGCACCACCGATCCATTTGTGATGACCTATTCAGGTCCATACTCCCACACTCCTTTGAGTTTCTCATCACATCCACACTCCTTTGCTGTTCCTACTTTCGTGAACCAACACCTCAGTTCCACAAATACCTCCCTTCCACAGTACTCAGTACAATCTCAACCATACCATGCCTCACCAGTACAATCACAACCACAACCATACCATGTTCCCCCATCTTCTCACATGCTACATCCACACCATGCATATCTCTCTGCCTCACCCAGACCTCCCCATAGTGATCCCAATCTACCTACTATGAAACAAATGCGGTTGGAATTTGGAGTTTTTAGTGGTGGTGACCCTACTGAATGGCTCAACAAGACAGAGCAATTTTTTGCTTTCTATCAAATACCAGAGGAGAAGAAGTTAGCTATTGCCACAATGCATCTTGTTGATAAAGCATCAGATAGGTGGTATATGTTCCACCATGAATTTCCTCCCACTTGGCTCGGATTAGCCGATCTCTTGATGAGAGAGTTTAGTGGGCATAATGTCATTGATTACCAAGCAGCCTTGGCTAGGATGAACCAGACTGGTACTGTAGAGCAATACAAAGAACAGTTCACCAAGTTATCAAGGAGGGCTCCGGGTTTCTCACAGCAAGTGTTATTATCTTGCTTCATGGGAGGTTTGAAGCCTGAAATTAGGGCTGATGTGAAAGCCCAAAAGCCTAAGACATTGTATGAGGGATGTGAGCTGGCCAAAATCTTTGAAGAACGAGAGACGATCAGCCGGAACCAAAACAAATCTCATGTAGGAATGAGACCTTCCATTGGGGGTGCAGCTGGTTCCTCTTCCTTCAACAGACCACCACAACAACTCACTCATACTTTACAACCTTCCAGACTGCCTAGCTCTAACCCCGGAGCTAGCTCCACCCGTTGGTCAACATGCCAGTGTGACCAACACTGGGAATAGAAGACTCAACCAAGCGGAATATCAGGAGCGAAGAGCCAGGAACCAGTGCTTCTTTTGCGCTGAAATATTCCGACTCGGTCACAATTGTAGGCGAGGCCAAGCTATGGTTATTGAGGTATTACAGGAAGAAGTGGAGCTGCAAAACCCTACCATACAAGACAATATTGATGATACTCATTCCGTTGATGATCATGAAGACATTGAGGTTCAGTTGCAGGTTATGGGAGGGGACAATACCACTGATACTACGCAATTAAAAGGGGAACTCAACAACAGAAAAGTCCATGTACTAATTGATACCGGAGCTTCCCACAATTTCATTCATCTTATGGCCCTAAGATATTTGAAGACACAAATCATTGACATCAAGCCCTTGAAAGTTAGACTTGCTAGTGGTGCTATTATGCATACTAAGGGACTGGTAAGGTTAGAGATGCAACTTCAACAATTTTTATTTTCAAGTGACTTCTATATCTTGTCTATTTCAGGGTGTGAAGTTGTGTTGGGTGCGACTTGGCTGAAAACTCTGGGAGATATCACATGGAATTTTAAGGCAATGAGGATGCAATTTGATAGTGCCAAGGTTCATTATGTACTGCAAGGTGAAACCAAGTCTCAGGCTGATGTTATTAACTGCAAAGCCATGACCCGGTTGTTAAGAAAAGAACGGGAAGCCATGCTGGTACAGCTATACCCCATTTCCGCTGCTAAAGAGACCAATGACAAGGCAGAGATACATCCTGACATCCTCCAACTAATACATCAACATGCTGACTTATTCCAAACCCCAACATCTCTTCCACCTACAAGGCACCAGGATCACAGGATTGAATTACTTCCCAATGCATCTGCAGTTAATGTGAGACCTTACAGGTATCCCCATTTTCAAAAGTCAGAAATTGAGAGGATTGTCCAAGAAATGTTGGCTAATGGGATCATCAGGCCTAGCATATCACCTTTTTCTTCTCCTGTACTTTTGGTCAAGAAAAAGGATGGAACATGGAGAATGTGTGTAGATTATAGGTCCTTGAATTCAGTCACTGTCAAGGATAAGTACCCTATTCCAGTTGTGGATGAATTAATTGATGAAGTTCATGGATCAACCATATTCACCAAATTGGACCTAAGATCTGGATATCATCAGATTCAGATGCAAGACAAGGACATTTGCAAGACTGCTTTTCGAACTCATTCGGATCACTATGAATTTTTAGTGATGCCATTTGGGTTGACAAATGCTCCATCCACCTTCCAATCTATCATGAATGATATTCTCAGGGATTTTTTTACGGAAATTTGTCCTGGTATTCTTTGATGACATCCTCATTTATAGCTCTTCTTTGGAAAATCACTTACTGCACCTCAAGATGGTCTTTGAAAGGCTGCAACAAAATTGTTTAAAGGTTAAGGAGAGCAAGTGCAATTTTGGAGTACCACAGGTGGAGTACTTGGGTCATATCATTAGTGCAGTTGGTGTGGCGGTAGATCCTGCTAAGATTGAGTGTATTAGGAATTGGCCTAAACCTAAAACGAAGGTCTGAGAGGCTTTCTGGGGTTGGCAGGCTACTACAGGAAGTATGTCAAGCATTTTGGAGTGATAGCTAAGCCATTGCCAGATATGCTTAAAAAAAATGGGTTCAAGTGGAGTGAAGACTCAGAAAGAGCTTTTGAGGCCCTCAAGCAAGCCATGACTTCCACACCAGTTTTGGCCATACCAGATTTTAATAAAGAGTTCACTGTGGAGTGTGATGCCTTTGAGAAAGGTATTGGGGCTGTCCTGTCACAACAAGGTCATCCAATTGCTTTTCTTAGCAAAGCTTTAGGTCCCAAGCACTCAATCATGTCAGTTTATGATAAAGAAATGTTAGCTGTGGTTTGCTGTGGACCATTGGAGACCTTATTTGTTGGGACGCCACTTTAAAATATTCACTGACCATAGAACCATAGAACATATCTTAAAACAAAGGATTACAACCCCTGCTCAACAGAAATGGTTGTTGAAACTCATGGGATATGATTATTCTATTCAGTACAAGTCAGGGAGGAGTAATGTGGCTCCAGACGCACTGTCAAGGAAGTCTGACCTTTGTGTTCTTTCTGGGGTATCATAGCCTGTACATCACTTTGTTGAAGAAATCAAACAGGCTTGCTTGCTTGACACTGAAGCTTCTCACGTGCTCCATCAACTACAACAAGGGTCTGATACACCAAAGCACTATAAGTTGGTCAACTCTCAGCTGCTCTACAGAGATAGACTTTTTGTACCCTTGAGCAATAATTGGAGGGGGAAGATAATTGGTGAGCTGCACGAGGGCTACATAGGTGGCCATGCCGGTAGGTCCAGAACCTACAAAAGAATCAACAAGACATTTGCTTGGCCGGGTATGCTCAAGGACATTAAAAAATTCATAGCAGAGTGTCATGTCTGCTAGGCTAACCACTATGAGACCATAAAGCCACCCGGACTCTTGCAACCAAATTCAATCCCTGACAAAGCATGGTCTGAAATTTCTATGGATTTCATTGATGGGTTGCCTAAAGCACAGGGCAAAACAGTTATTTGGGTTTTTGTTGACCGATTGACCAAATTTGGTCATTTTATCTCTATGTCACATCCTTATACTGCATCTTCTGTAGCTCAACTGTTTGTACAGGAAATTTTTTGATTGCATGGAATGCCGGAGCACATTATATCGGACAGGGACCCTGTGTTCCTCAGCCTTTTCTGGGAGTCTTTTTTCAAACTCCAGGGTACCAAACTGGATAAGTCCTCAGCGTATCACCCTCAAAGTGATGGCCAGACGGAGACTTTGAACAGAACTCTCGAATAGTACCTCAGGTGTGTATGCAGTGAGAAGCCAACTACTTGGGTGAAAGCCTTACCTTGGGCTGAATGGTGGTATAATTCTGCATATCACTCGGCCATCCAAATGACACCCTTTCGAGCACTCTATGGTTATGAACCGCCTTCCATTATTCCCTACTTACCTGGGTCAACAGCTGTGGCAGCAGTAGATCAACAACTCAGGAGCAGGGATTCCCTTTTGGCTACACTCAAAAGAAATCTCCATCTAGCTCAATCAAGGATGAAGGGGTTTTATGACAAAAAACACACTGAGAGAGAATTTGTTGCAGGTGATTATGTCTATCTTAAACTGCAGCATTACAAACAACACTTCATGCATGCCAGTGGTTTTCACAAATTATCTCAGAGGTACTATGGCCCTTTTAAAGTTCTGGAGAAAATTGGTAACGTTGCCTATAAGCTACAGTTGCCACCTACAGCAAGGATTCAAAACGTTTTTCATGTGTCTTTACTAAAGAAAAAGTTGGGTGATAATGTGACTGCTTCACCTACTCTCCCATCTGTCAATGATCCGGCCAACCCCAAATGGGAACCGATTGCTGTATTGGCCAGAAGAATGTTAAAAAAAAAAAGGGCTGCAGGTACTCAATGACTGGTCCAATGGCTTGGCACCACACCTGAAGAGGCAACTTGGGAAGATGCTGAATCCATTCTTCTTAGGTACCCTCAATTTGATCATGATCAGGCAGTAGGTACTACCACCAGTGGCGGAGCCAGAACTTCATCTCAAGTGGGGCACTAAAAGGTTTTAGAAAAAAATTTAGAATTTAAAACATATACCAAAAGTTTTAATAAAAGATAATACATTAGAATAAAGTTACAATAAGATTGATATTTTTCTTAAAATTACAAATTTGATTTATAGTGTTTAGGTATTAGACAATTTTTTATTATGGGGATTGGGGACATAATTTATTTTTTATTTTTGAAACTATAAGGACGAATAGTGTTAATGTTTTTATAAAAAAAAAAAAGTGTTAATGTTCTCAAAAATAAAAAATTGAAAAACCATCAGTTTAATTTTTGCCAACTCCAACATGAGTCGAACCTGGGACCAGCTGCAAAAGACATGCAAAGCCTTGCCACTACACCGACATGGTTGTCGTTGATATTTAGAAACTCTATAATTCTTATACAGTTTTTACTTATATAACTTTGAAAAAAAAAAAAAAAAAGTGGGGCACGGGACCCAGTAGGTCCCCACGTGGCTCCGCCCCTGACTACCACTGGTGGTACTTAGAACTTGAGGACAAGTTCTCTTTGAAGCGGGGTGGATTGTTATGAAAGTTAGTGGGTACTCCTGGTGACTAGGAAAGTTGATTAATTTCCATTCCAGTTTATTTGCATTTTCATTATGGTCGTTTGGTTTCGAAACGGTGCGTTTCCATTAAGTGTAATGTCATTTAATTCAGCATTGTAGAAGAATCTTGCATTGTGCT
The DNA here is from genome assembly GCF_958449725.1 of Rosa rugosa. Lineage (NCBI taxonomy): Eukaryota > Viridiplantae > Streptophyta > Magnoliopsida > Rosales > Rosaceae > Rosa > Rosa rugosa. The sequence goes on along the minus strand of NC_084820.1, from coordinate 22,624,857 downwards.
GTGCCTATGTCGCTGCGACACGCGTCCAGCATGTCAACGTCCAGCTTTATATGCTGCTATCCTGTAGAAGCAATTATCCAAGTTAATACAAAAGTTCATTTTCTCTGCTTTATCCTTTTCGTTTTCTCCTTTCTCTCTTCCTGTGATTTCCAGTAGTTAGGGTCGAGCCCCTAACACGAGTCGATGTGGTGCGGTTGAATACCTGAATCAAGTTATTCGCCCCATCAGATTGAGTCAGGTTAATAGTAATGATGATGCTGATGATATTGCCGTGGAGTTGCGCGAGGCAGCTTATAAGAGGTCCAAGGTTAATTTATGGTATTCCACTTGCAGTCGCTTCGGCTCCAAAATTCTTGTCGTCAGCGGCTGTAGAAGGCCCCCGCCAGACGTTATGGGTCCCGCTATTAGCCGTAGAGATATTTATTGGTTTGACACGACCCAAGGGAAATTCAAGGTTTCCTCCCCAACGAAAACCAAAATTAAGAGATTCTCAACAGGTAAACTATCCGCGCTGTTGGGGGAGCTGGACCGCAAACTCTATTGCATCGACAACAACCCCTTTAGCATGACTCCTCCCTCTCAGCCTTTTCAGGTATTGGACCCTGAAAACGACCTCAAGTGGCGGCCTCTGGAATAGGGATGGCGTTAAAACCCACGGGTACGGGTACCCGCGGGTAATTATTCATTTTGGGTATCTGTTAATGGGTAATACCATAGTTTATAGATATGGGTATGGGTAATTACAAAATACCGTATAAAAATGGGTGGGGTATGGGTATACCCGTGGGTGCCCAAATTTTACCCAAATACCCATATAAAATTGTAAACCACACCCAATTTTTTTTTTTAATTGAGAACTATTATTTTTCAACCAACATATGGGGCATTTTTATAATTTTCTTATTCTAAAAAAACAAAAAAAAAAAGCAAAAAACCTATACGGGGTGTTCCGATGACTTTGTGTGGTCTCGGATGAGGATCTGACCGTTGGATCATCGTATAATTTTGAAAAGATGGTTCAAAAGGCGATCCATGAGGATCCGACCGTTGGATCTTCGTATAATTTTGAGAGGATGATCCTAAGGGCGATCCGTGAGGATCTGACCGTTGGATCATCGTATAATTGTGAAAAGATGATTCAAAAGGAGATCCGTGAGGATCCGACCGTTGGATCTTCATATAATTTTGAGAGGATGATCTTAAGGGCGATCTGTGAGAATCCGACCGTTGGATAATCGTATAATTGTGAAAAGATGATTCCAAAAGGCGATCCGTGAGGATCCGACTGTTGGATCTTCATATAATTTTGAGAAGATGATCTTAAGGGCGATCCGTGAGAATCCGACTGTTGGATCATCGAATAATTGTGAAAAGACGATTCCAAAAGGCGATCTGTGAGGATCCGACCGTTGGATCATTGTATAATTGTGAAAAGATTATTCAAAAGGCGATCCGTGAGGATCTGACCGTTGGATCATTGTATAATTGTGAAAAGACGATTCCAAAAGGCGATCCGTGAGAATCTGACCGTTGGATCATCGTATAATTACGATCCGTGAGAATCCGACCGTTGGATCATTGTATAATTGTGAAAAGATGATTCAAAAGGCGATCCGTGAGGATCTGACCGTTGGATCATTGTATAATTGTGAAAAGACGATTCAAAAAGCGATCCGTGAGGATCTGACCGTTGGATCATCGTATAATTGTGAAAAGACGATTCCAAAAGGCGATCCGTGAGAATCCAACATTTGGATCATCGTATAATTACGATCCGTGAGAATCCGACCGTTGGATCATCGTATAGTTGTGAAAAGACGATTCCAAAAGGCGATCCGTGAGAATCCGACCGTTGGATCATCGTATAATTGTGAAAAGACGATTCAAAAGGCGACCCGTGAGGATGGTTCATTTACGAACCGAATTTTATTATTTTACATTTAATCGCCAAGTTGTGAAAATTGTTTTACGGAAATAAATATTTGTTTTAAACGTATTGCTTCCTCGTGACTAAACCAACAATTTCTTTCTTAAACACTGTCTCAAGTATTTGAAATACTCAATCGACTATTTGAAAATATCCCAGATGGAGAATGGAGGCGCTTAAATAGTGAGCATTTAAAAAAAAAAAAAAAAAAAAAAAACCTGCCCATATTGAAAACGGGTAAATGGGTGGGTATGGGTTTACCCATTTAGAAATGGGTTGGGTAAATACTCATACCCACGAATTATTTAATGGGTATTACCCATTGGGTATTACTAAGAATGAGCAAACGGGGGATTCCCACGGATCGCCTTAGGCTCATCCTCTCAAAATTATACAAAGATCCAACGGTCAGATCCTCACGGATCACCTAGAGGATCATCTTTACCTATTTATACGATGATCCAACGGTCAGATCCTCACGGATCGCCCTTAGGTTCATCCTCTCAAAATTATGTGAAGATCCAATGGTTGGATGGTCCCGGATCGCCCTTAGAATCATCCTCACAAAATTATATGACGATCCAACGGTCAGATCCTCACGGATCGCCCTTAGGATCATCCTCTCAAAATTATGTGAAGATCCAACGGTTGGATCGTCCCAGATCGCCTTCAGAATTATCCTCACAAAATTATACGACGATCCAACGGTCGAATCCTCACGGATCTCCTTTTGAATCGTCTTTTCACAATTATACGAAGATCCAACTGTCGGATCCTCATAGGGAATAAAAAAAATTATAAAAATGCCCTGTTGAAAAAAAAAAAAAAAAAAAAAAAAAAAAAGTAAAATGGGGAACCCGCATGGGTAATGGGGAACCCCGCCCCCGCTTGACAAATGCGGGGAAAACCCGCGGGTAACCCGCCCCCCACCCCCGTTTGCTCATAGTTAGGTATTACTCACAAATTATTATTGGGTGGGTATTACCCAGAGGTTATTACCCAATGGGAATGAATGCCAACTCTACTCTGGAAGCGCCTCCCTTTATCCGCGGCAGAGAGTCGGAGGACTTCACTGCGTATTTTTTGGAGGGGAGCAACAAAATCTTAGGTTGGGTGTGGCATCAGCCTGGAGTGTTTTACTTTGATGACACCAAGCCTGAAAATGGATGGATAGAGTCACCTTCTTGTCTGGGAAACAGCCTTCCCTTTATTGACTATGGGCCATTCTTCATCCGCCACCATCATCCCAATCTTGGTGCTTTCAACTTAATGTTTAACTATGATCCTGACAATGCACCTCTCCTTGTATCCGCCTTTTTCATGCCAAACAAATGTGATTCTTTCCATCCTATCTAGGGCTGTCACTCGGTCGGTTCGAATCGGTTATAGGTATTACCAACTTCAAAACCAAAGCTTTCGGTTTCAAAATTGAGCTACCAATTACCAACCAAAATTTTCTGTTTTTAATCATAACTACCAAATTCGGTATTTCGGTTTTCGGTATTACCAACTTTAGAATAACTAATTCTTTGTAATTAAAATTCGAACGAACAAAACTAGATTCTTCAATTTTATAGTCGTAAACTTTGTACTCATCTCCTAATTATAGCTTTCTTTTGTATATATGACATCAAGTTTGAGTCATTTTTAATAAAACTAGGTTATTTAACTATCTTTGACTAGGTTACTTAAAATACATGTACTATTAATGTAGTATATGTAGTAATGTTCATACTATTATGAAAAATTTTATGTTTATTTCTTAATATACATGTATGTGTATTGAAAACCATAGTATATAAAGCTAATATTTAGATAATCGGTAGATTCGATATTTACCAAAACCAAACAAACTTTTTCGGTAATTTTCGATTTCGGTTTTATCAGTATCGGTTACCAAAAAGTCGGTTTACCAAACTTAAAACATCGGTTGGTATTCGGTCGGTTTGGTAATTACCAAACCAAGTGGCAGCCCTAATCCTATCAACAAACATCTTCAGCTGCCAGAATTGTGTTATGAATTTCGAGGGGATGAGTATGATGACACCTTCTCTACCGATTTTCAATTTGTCCATCTCGGAGCTAAAAAAGTCTGCCTTGTTTTGCACAAATTCGTCTTCCCATCAACAAGGAAGGTTCAATGTGGAAACATGGGGAGTCTTCTTCTCATAACATTTGAATATGACATTATTAGTAATACTACTGTCGACTCCAAATCCACCTTGGAGATCCAGACCCGATTGCTCGGGACCCACCGCCGTCGATACTTTACCAGGCAGCTGCGTAAACCAGATGATACATGGACCAGCACAGCAGACCTGACTGGTGCATTTCTGATCTAACCATCTGTAAGTTTTGTTTATCAATTACTAGATTTTCTTTAATTTCCAGCTTTACTTCCATGCTCATCATTTATCTGCATAATATAAATAAATAGTCTAACAGGCTGGCCAATACAAAGAATTTTGTTCCATGACTAGGAGATTGTCTATATGTCTATTGCTTATAAAGTTACAGTACACAACTTAAGGATGTGATTCTTCTCATTCTGTCCATCTATCTTGAACAACATATATATATAGTTTGATATTTACTACTAAAAATTTATTTGCTTCACTCATTTCTTTCCTGATTTCTTAATGTTTGTGTGCAGTGGTGTTCTCAAGTATATCAGTTATAAGTTCGGATTCCAGATTTCTTTGCCTCAATTCTTGCTTGTCAGTGAGATGGTCTTAAGTAAAAGTAAATTAACCATAGAGAGAATGAAGGAAAGCAATTGAAAGCTAAAATCGAAATCATTGGCTTGGTTGAATAGGGTCTATAAACATTGTGGGTCTTCAATATAAACTTTACCAGATAGGATCTATGACATTGCTTTCTTTGTGTGTCAACATCTACTGGAAGTTACAAATTAGATCGACTAGGTCAGTTCAACCGACTTAGGTGGTTTGAGGATGGCAATGTTTATATAAGTATGCATGCATATGTAAGGCAGTTCTTTGGTCTTAGCGAGTTCAGTCTTTTACCTGAATAACAGATCTCATTGTAAATGAGATCTGCATTTGATTAGTAAAGGAGATTGTCCAACATCTTAAACTTAAACGGATGTTACTAAACCTGGCCTTTCTCTTAATAGGCTAAGGTTGTTGGTTGGGGAGTGGTACCTCAAAAGCTTGTTTATAGAAGGGAAAATATTTGCATATTTTTTCTTTCTGTTATTTGCTGCTGAACCTTGTAAGATGCAAAGATTTATCTTTTTTTTTTTGGGTACAGTTTGTAATGAAACAATAGCTATTGGACTACTTCATCTATGGGCTTTTCACGTTAATCTTTATGTTTTCTCATTTGCTGTCACAAAAAGTGCTAAATTACAATCTTAGCACCTATAGCTTGTGTCGATTTTCACTTTGGTTTCCATAGCTTTAATTTTGTCAATCTGGTACCTATAGTTAGTTAATAGTTGTACGGCTTCTTCAGTTTATGTAAAGGCCTCGAAACTTATCATAGTCGTTGCCTGCTCAAATGATTGAAGTAGCCCAAAATGTGGTCTTCACTTTGCCTTGATTGCATTTGTTAATTGACTACATCAGATGGATAAGATTGACAAGATTGAAATTACGGCTGATGGACAAATTGGCTTTAACTATGAAACCTCCATGTTCTTTCAAAAAAAAAAAAATGTTAGAATTTTGCTAGAAGTAGTCCTGAAGATGGATGGATTCATGTTTACTAGGCCCTTTTTGTGAAAGTTGATGAAGATCATAATTGGTTAATGTGGATTGTGATTTATCTTGTTCTACATATCAGGAAAATAGCATCAAAGGAACTTCTGCTGAGGATGACGATCAGGAAGTATGAAGATCTTGGCCGGCCGACTGGCAGGGGTTTATCTCTTAGGCCAAGTTATATTACCAATGTTTCTGTAAGATATGTTGTATGTTGGATTTTATTAGGAGGCTGAACTGGTTAATTTATCTTGTACCGTTTCGGTAGGAGTGACCAGCGGGAGGGATAATAACATATGAACGGTGGTCAGTTGGATGCTATTAATATTGGTAGTACTATTAATGAGTGAAGATGAACTTCTTTGCAGTTAAATCACTTGTGTGTTCAAATTTTCACTTATGCAGGGAGTAGTATACTTGCGAGACTGTGCTGCTCGCGTATATGCATATGTGTAATGCAGTAATGTGTGTCTGCTAATTGCTCAAAGTCCTCCTGTAGATGCTGACACAGTGCTAACTGATTGCGTATTTGTAATGTCACTTTCTTTGGTTTGGTAGTAGTCTCATTTCTATAGCACAGCTATAGACTGAGAGTGACTTGTTATGCTTACGAAAGACTCTTCAGTCACTAAGACTCTTAGACAGAGTACGAGATCTGAGACTGTAATGTTCTTTCTAAGCCAGTCGACATGTGCTGAAGGGCTAGTATAAATTAAAGCAGTTCTTCGTGAGTTATTAAACCCATATAAAAAATAAATTAAAAAAATAAAAAAGTGAAAATTATTGAAACAATTTATGAATTCTTTAACCTTGCTAAAAAAAAAAAAAAAAGGGACTTCGACAGTTCGACTATCTCATCTTGTTGACAACTTCATATGTATATATCCTTCAACATCTAAGTTGCACTATTGTTACCATCATCTTTGGACCTTTGAAAAAGAAAAAGACATCTCTGTTTCCTATTACATTACATTTGTAAGGGTCCAATTTCAATTTGTAACATTTTCAGCTTTTGGGGATTAAATGATCCCATGCATGTAAATATAGGGTACTAAAATGGGATTCAAACCTAGCTAATGAAACTAATTGAACTCTATCACGTGTTCACATGTATGTACTGTATGCCTATGCCTTTAGCATCTTCAAAAGTAAAAACAAAGTGCTTTTCATGGAACTACCAAAATCTCATATATGTCTACCAATTAGAGCAGCATCTATTGCAAAGAGCTATCATATATATTTATGTTTCTTATTCAAAATGCAGTAATTGAAAAAGGTAGACAGAGAGTAGTTGAGATCACAGATATAACAAATGGAAGCTTTGTACATGAAACCTGTGAGCTGTTTTTACAGAAAGGGGTTGGTGTACCACACTACTACCACATATGAACAGCGGACCACAGACTTTGAAGAAGGATCGACTGTATATGTATATAAACTCATCCTGATTTTACTTCCAGATACTGAAAATTTCTCTCAAATTCAAACAGAGCCCAAAGGTTCATTACAAAATCATACAGAGGTGAAGCCATGTCGGTTGAAGCTTTAGCAATGGCAGGCGTAGACTATAATAAGTGCCACATCAACCTTGAAGAGAAGGAAGGAAGAGACAAAGATCATACACCCCAGTATCTTCTGGCTGAGCAAAATTCCAATGACAGAAGTGAAAGGAATGAGAAGAACATGTTGGCGGTAGAAAATCAGCAAGAGAAGACAAATGTTGAAGCTTGGCCTGAGTTCCTCAATTGCACGCCACCTGAAATTTCTGTTGTTAAACAAGATTGCAGGGAAGTAATTTAATGAGCTTGAGCAACAGCATTAATATGCTACACATTTTCCTTGGTGTGTTTAATTGGAGATCAGTTTCAGATTAACATGTTATATTTACAGATGCTATCCGAGGGCCTAAGTGTTATGCTTCTACTTTTGCCATCTTAAGCCATAAGTATTAGCTAGCTGCTTATATTACTGACTGGTACTGAAACTGGTTTAAAATTAGAGTTCTTAAACAATTAGAAATGGTAGTCTTACACTGTAAAAATAACATAATAACTATGTGATTACACATATACATTATGGATATACCATTTATGTACCTAGCTTTGCACACCATAATGAAATCATAAGTTGCAATCCGAGTTAATCAAGCTAGCCTACCAAAAGGTATTACATGCTCGTGGTGTAAGAGAAATGAGTTCAAGTAAATTCATTACCTCATCGTCCACCAGATAACTCGATAGCATCCTGGTTATAAACCGAGTCCTCTCCCCAATCAAATCTCCTTTGTAGTCTCTCGTACTCTTGCCTGCGAGTAACTTCAACATGCTGCCATTCTTCCCACCGCTCAGCCAGACCCTCTCCTTCCAGCATACGTACCACCTCCGACATTAGTGGACGATCTTCAGGGGATCCTTGGGTACAAAGCAGTGCAACTTGGATCATCATTTCTACCTCTTGGATGTTGTAACTACTATCCAGATTTCCATCTACTATAGCATCCAGTCTCTTTTCCCTTTCCAACTTCTTGACCTTCAGGAGCCCAGAAGTAATAAAGTTAGGACAGTGAGTATAATAAACGCATGGGACCACTGTCATTGAAAAAGTCACCACATGAAGGAGCAAAAGTACATTTTGCCATACCAAACAATAGGAAATAATCATTCACCATACAGCTACATCAATCTTTCAAATAACTCTGAAACATAAATTCATGCCAACCATAAGTCATAACATAATTAATCAAAAGCTTTTCTAAATTTGTATTATATTTTTACAACAGGATGGTCATGTCTTAGCATCAGGAGTTCATCAGCAGAAACTCCAGAAAGCATCATTTTCATTTCTCAATTCAAATGTGTAATGCCCCAATTTTGGAAAACATAATTAAGGTAAGACATATCCAAAACTAGCAGCACAAATGGAGATGTCCCTCCCCTATTTAAGTTTTCATTCTAGTTGCTATAGTTGGAGATATGGAATGTAGTAGAAGGCGTGTTCAACTTATATCTTCAAACTAAACATATTAGTCATATAAGGTCACACTTTGGGGGCAGAGAAACAGAGAGACAGATAGAAAGAGAAGTATCTTACATGGTCGAGCAACAAAACATCATCTTCTTCTTCCAATCGTGAGAAATCAATTGCCCGCTGTCCTGTTACAAGCTCCAAAAGCATAATCCCATAGCCAAAAACATCCGTCCTTTCTGATGACTTCCCAGTAGACAAGTATTCAGGTGCTATGTGGCCCATTGTCCCACGAACTTGTGTTGTCACATTAGTCTTTCTAACATCCACCAACTTTGCCAAGCCGAAATCACCAACAACTGCTTCAAAATCTTCGTCAAGTAATACATTAGCCGCCTTAACATCTCGATGAATGATCTTAGGATTACAATGTTCATGTAGGTACTCTAAGCCACGGGCTGTGCCTAAAGCCACCCTCTTTCTTGTAGGCCAATCCAAAACAGGCTCCCCCGGTTTAATCTCTGCAATTTGTAAGCCACATAAATATCATTGCAAAGGCCAGTAGACATAATTAGTAAACTCCAACTTGTGCAAGAATTCTAACCAATGTGTCATCTAAAGATGACTTCAATTGCTAACTACAACAGTACGAATCAGCTTAAACTGTCTTAGTTAAATGCCTAATCATATTAACTAGAGGAACAAGACACTATCTCACAACCATGAAATCCCATCTATGGTTTAGTTAATCGCCTAATCATTTAACTAAAGGAAGAAGACAATATCTGAAAATCATAAAATCCCATCTATGGTGACGGCGCCTAATTAAACCCAATTACAACACACATTAAAGCCGGAATACGCATATGATGTAAAAGGGTTATACCTCGTAAACGATAGGCAACACTTAAATTTTGCATGAAGGGATACACCAAAAGGCGTTCTGTTGGGGTTGTGCAAAATCCAATCAGTCGTAATAGGTTCCTGTGAACAGCTACACTTATCATTTCAACTTCACGCTGAAAAGCTGCATCTCCCCCAGGACTCTCATAATCGGTTAGCCGTTTAACAGCGATTTTTGTAGTATCAGATAACACTCCTTTATAGACTTTACCAAAACCCCCCTGTCCTAGAACATTGTTCTCATTGAAGTTGTCTGTAGCCAGCTGCAATTCCCTCCACGAAAATCTTTTCAACTGACCGAATGCAATCCTTCGGTCAACTTCACCTGTGCCAAGTTGAAAACTGCTTATTAGAAAAAGTGCACCACTAGTTCATTAAAATCAGATTCAAAGCATTACCAAGCCAAACTTTTAACTTAACTTCGGTTACAACTATGAGACACTGATAATACCATAATTTGTTTGATAAAAAGTAATATTATTGAGTCAACTGAAATAAGATAGAACAATTTGAGTGTGCTGATGTTTATTAAAGTGCAAGTGACGGTCCCTTCTCCAAAAAAAAAAAAAATGCATGAGATGATATATAAAAGCAAGAACTATGCAATCTTAGGTAAAACCATAACTTGTTTGACAAAAAGTAATATTATTGAGTCAACTGAAATAAGATAGAACAATTTGAGTGTGCTGATGTTTATTAAGTGCAACTGATGGTCCCTTATTTTAAAAAAAAAATGCATGAGATGACATATAAAATCTAAAACTATGCAATATTAGGTTTCCAAGATTAAAAAAAAAAAAATAGCTAACATTAACATTGCACAAAGAAAACTTATGACAACTTATAACCGGGAAATATAGCTAAAAAAACTGCACATTTTTGGGTCTGAAAGAGAAATGAAAAAGAAGGATACAAGATGACAGACACAGAAGCAAGTTTTACTAGTCAATGATACTTCTTTCACCTACCAGGTAATAAAGGTTTTACCAGCAATGGAAAGATCGAGCATAACCCTCCATTTTTAATAAGTTCTATAACTAGAAAGAAACACAAACCTGCAACATCTACAAAAACTTCGCGCTTGTAGCCTTTGTGTCTACGCTTACAAACAAAGTAAACCAAGCCTCCAAAAAGTAAAATGATGAACCCTCCAACAACTCCAACTATAATTCCAAGCTTTGGCTTATTTGAAGATCCTGTCACAAGTGGGAAAACCTAAGCGGTTAGCTCGTTACAACAAAGAGAAAACTGAAGAATTCAATTTCATATATGATCAATGTGACCCCTTTACCAGACACATCAGTATCGGATGCACAGCGGTGGGGAAGATTTATGCCACAGTTTAGGTTGTTTCCTGTAAAACTGTAACCAGCAACAAGCAACACAAATTAAATCAAGAATCTCCCTGAGAAACGTATGCAGAACATATGTGGATCTATCTGAGTAGACACACAGAGAGAGAGAGAGAGAGGTGTCAGGAATTGAAATGATATCATTAACATGCTATTCATACTTGTATTTTTGAATCTGAAATAACTGCTCAGGTATTTGACCATTAAGAGCATTGAAGGCGAGCTGACTGCAAAGACAGTTACCAGTACACCATCAAATACAACAGACATGATGCTAAGTATACAACTTCAGTCAAAGAAACCTTTCAGAATTCCAAATGCTGGAAAAAAAAACTTAGTCTCTGTGTATATCTTGAATGAATAACTCCAAATTCTCATATCATATGTGACAAGATATGATAACATACAGATTAATCAAAGTTGAAAGATTTGAAAGTGAATCTGGGATGCTCCCGCTCAAATTGTTTTGACTCAAAGTCCTGTATGCATAATAATGAAAAGCACTGTCAAATACAAATCAAGGAAGATGTAGAGAGCAGATATTACTGAAAACTTAAAAAAAAAAAAAAAAAAAAAAAAAAAAAAAAAAAAAGTGAGTGCAATAACTTACAAGAATTGAAGCTTTTTCAGATTACCAAGGGAAGATGGTATTGCACCAGTTAAATTATTATTTTCCAAATTCAAGGTGGCCAAACTTGTCAGATCTCCAAACTCTTTTGGTATCCCACCAGTTATGCCATTTCCTTGCAATGCACTGCAAGATTAAGAGAGCTTATAAGAATGTACACATATACTGTAAGTGTATGGCATTCACAGCTTAAGGAATTCAGTTAACCTAACAAACGAAAAAAATAAAGTTTTTAACAATATCAACAATTGTCTTGGTGAATAAAAAGTCAACTCCAAATCAATTCATTTTAAGCTGATGCAGAATGCGGAGCTTTATCAATATGTACAAAACACAAGTGAAGATCTTTAACATGCTCTGAGTCATCTACAGTCTATATGCTTACATCCTAATGGATTTTGCTTCCACTGTTAATGAAAATGGTAAAACAGAGTAGATATTTCATAAAAACTAATGGAACTAATATGTGGTTTTGCAATTTGTGTCGTCTCTTTTTGTTGGCCCTGTTATGTCCTGTACACCAAAGTAATCCAAAAGCTACTTTTCCTTCATTCTCCAAGCACCTCATGCACAGGTTTAGAATTCAGTACAACGTATTTTAGTCAAATTTTTCATCAGTTTCTAAGTAACTAGAGAGAAATATGCAAATGCTTTGATACTCTTTTGGTTTGGCTGGATAATATCTAATTAGAAGGAAAAGAGAGTGAAAGTAAGAAGACCTGATTCAAAAGAAGTTGTGGGAATTGAAAGGACAAGTGGGAAGGTGACACGTGTTAGACCCGATAGTAAATTTAAATTTAGTTCCTCTTGTATATGGGTTTCTCAAGTCAACTATACTTACTGCAATCCCTTCCAGCCTACGAATATTCTGGTGTAAATTCCTGTTAAAAAGGTAGACTCACAAACCCACTTCAACTCACAAGTTCAATAGCCAACTTTAAATGTTGCAAAATAGTGACTTAATTCAAGCGGAATAAGTGAGGCTGAAACCAACATGTATAGACAGAGACATATTATAAGCAATCTTTCTTATTCTCTGGACCCTATAAACAAATTATATGATCATCAATGATGGCAAAGGAAATATGCCTTCTTTAACCAAATTAGCTTGAACAAGGATTTTTTAACTATTAATGTGTAAGAAGATTGGTTGTATTATAAAGGTTTAAAATTTAGAAAGTTAATGAAGGAACTAATTCCACCCGAACTCAGTTGAAAATTACCTTACTTACGTACAACATTTGATTTTGAAAGGACGACTGAGACAAAATAAAAATTTTCATAACTCAACTAGAGAACCCAGGTCATTGATATATTATGTTTCCAATGAGGCACTAACATTATTCTTCACCTGCCCCTAAGTTGCATTAAACATATTGGTAAAAGCAACAAAAAAACAGAAGATTAAATTTCTTAACAAAAATCGTCAAACTATAGATATCTACTTTCCACTGTCTCCAGTAAGTGGTAGACACTGAGAAATGGCTAGAATATGGAAATTAAGATGACAGAAACAGCACCCATTGTCTCCTTACTTACAGTGTTTGAAGAGTTTTCAGGTTTCCTACTTTAGGGGATAAGGTTCCATTAAATCCAATATTTGACAATGTTCTGCAGAAAATGACAAAAGTAAGCATAGACCAATAATAAGGTATTTATTTGAGCAAGAATAATTTTGCATTAGCATAAACTACGTAGAAAGTGATTTGTTGGCTACAATGCATTATCACATACAACAAATCACTTACACAGAAACGACATTGTTGTTAGAGTCGCAATTCACATTGGACCAAGTGCATGGATTGACTTGGTTGGGATTCCAGTCCTTGAGCTGATTGGGTGAAGTAATCAATGAAGTCCTCAATGAATACAGTGCATCTCCTGAAACAGAAATCGCATTTCCTTGGTTGGATGTTGATTATTGTTGTTAACGGAATTGTATCACTAGTTTACATAAACAGTGAAAAACAGAGATACAAAATAAAGTTAGAGATATTGAAACATAGTCCACCATACCAAACCCTCAAGAGAGTCCACTACCTCTCTGATTCATGTCTGACGATGGAGAAAGTAAGAGAGAGAGAAGCAGAGCAGGACCAATATATTATAATTGCATGCGATATCACACTATTGTAGAATAAAAAATGTACAATACTAAACTCAATAACCTCAGTCTAGTGTATGATCATGAGTATATAAATAACAAAGAACCAGATAATAATTGAGCAGAGCACAGCCCAAATGCATATATATAATGCCACATAATCACCCAATTGTACCTTGTGGATCTGGCAATACGAAAGAATGCAAGCTAGCAAGTGCCAGAACTGCAAATAGTAGCTCCATCTTCAACAACATTACCATTGATCCGTGCAAAGAAATGCATGATCAGTAAAAGCATGAATCTATGTCATATCTGCATATTAAATCCATCATTTAAATGTTCAGATAAATAGTAGAAGCCAAACTAGAATCACATCCGAGGCAAACTGATATTAAAGGCCTTTTATGGTTTGCCAATTGGCATCTTGCCTAAATAGTCAATCAGGAAAAGAAAATATGGGAAGGAACAATTTTAAAGGGAAATCTTTATGTGTACAACTTTTTTGGGAAGCATAATAAGGAAGTCTTTTTTTTTTTACCCAATCTTATACCCCATGTTCTGCTATAACAAATGGAGGGAACAAAGCTCCAGCCTAGTTTAATCTTGGGTCGTCACTGCAATGTTTTCAGGGTATAGGGCAAACATTTTTCTTAAGGGTTGAATTAAAATGACAACGAGTTTCATTCTCGATAAAAAGAAATTGGTGACCATCTTCCTTTGGCAGGCTCAAGTGCACACCCTGAGGAGGTTAATTTCTTATATGTTGAGTCTACCATATCAAGCTATAATTTTCCTTCCCTATTTGTTCTTTAACATAACATTAGATGCCCAGTAGCTTCTATCCCTATTCTTTCTGTAACAGAAACCAATCAAACCTGAAGGAAACACAAAATCCCTTCAACCCACAAAACAAATCAAATCAACACATCAAAAAGATTGAAAATTCAATAAAAAGCAATGAAGCCCATTACTACCAACAACAACAACAACAAAAAAGCCTCTCCATTCTTCAATTTTCAATTCCAGAAAGACTTTCTAATTCTATACCCATGTCCCCTGATTGCATCTTTCCTCGTAAACCCATCAGTTTGTCCCAGTAACCAAACCAAACTGGAGCATCCAATCACACAGTCGTTAACAAGAAGAAAGAAGAAAGCAAGTACCTTTGGAGAGAAACCAGGATGAAACTTCGTACCAGTTTTGGAAAAACTGAATAAAGCTAAAAGCTTCGGAGCTGTTTTTCACAGGTCCCGAGCTGACTGGAAGAGAGAAACTGCAGTTCCAAAATTTACAGACTCTGCTGAACAAGCAAATCTACAAAAACACTCGCAAGAGTCAAACAGGCTTCTCTTCTGTCTTTTGTGCTCCTCATTTATTCATTCTAATTCACATTTTTTCAAAGTTTTATTATTAATTTTTTTTGTTAGTGCAGCTAAGAAAAAAGAAACTCACAATAATTACTCTGTGGCTGCTTGTTGGGTTCTGTAACGACTAGTTTGGCCAGGGAGGAAGACAAGTGCTATCACCGAGTCTTTTCTTGGACAAATCGTCCTTTTGCTCAATGGAGAAACTGATGAGTCTAGTTGGCAAGAGACGGTGAAGAGTCACCCATCATTTTTATGGGGTTGAAGTTGACACTCGTGATTGTTGTGTCTTTACTGTTGTAATTTTTCGGTGAACATGCATCTTACCATTTTCGAGTTCCGAAGAGTTCCTCTGAGATTTCACCAGTCAATAGTAATAATAATAATCATGAAGCAGATCTTATTTCTTTAAACTGTAGATCTTTTCTGTTCAAAATTTTTTTTTGGCTTAGTACGATTTAATCTAGTGAGTCTTTATTTTCTAAGTGGTTCTGAGTTTGATTTACAAATGAGGTATATATATTTTTGAGAGAATTCTACAAATGGTCACTCAACTATGACTCATTCGACACTTTGGTCACTCAAGTTTCAAATATATCACTTTAGTCACTTAACTATTACACTGTCAATCACTTTAGTCACCCAAGAGACATTTTATCTCATTTTGATCACTTCTCTCAATCATTCTAATACATATTTATCAATTTTTCACAATTGGTTGGACGAAAATATCATTAATATTATGGTAAATAATTTTTTTTTAATGAGAAAAATTAACGAAGTGACTAAAGTGAATAACAGAGTTAAAGTTGAGTGACCAAAGTGATATATTTAAAAGGTGAGTGACCAAAGTGTCGAATTAGTAAAAGTTGAGTGACCATTTGTGATTTTTTCCCTATATTTTTTTGTTCTATTTGAAATTAAATTTGATATTTTGAACCGTCTCCTCCATGTTGAAATGTTGTCAGCAACATACTTGCTGTTTAAAAGTTACAATTTGTAGGGACTACGAGATTTGTAACGTTAGGTGGATGACGTCACTGGACAGACAGACATCAAAAGATGGTGTCATTTTTGTAACTTACCGAATTAACATAACATTGCAGTGCTTAGTTATCGCATCCTACATTTTATAAGAATTCATCAATATTTTTATCATTTTCAGTTATTTTTGACCGAAAACTTATTAATAAACCGTGAAATTATGCAATACTTTGGTCCCTCAAATCAAAATGTCAGTTCATCAAAAATGGTTCGTATGGAGGGCAGCCGCACCGGTCCCTTAAAAAAAAAAAATGGTTCGGATGTGGTTGGAGGTTGGTAGTGGAGAAGTGGCGGTGAGACTTACAATACTATGGCATTCAGCAAATTGTAATCTTCTTTGCCATAAAAAAATGGCTCAAATTATGTCTTGTTTATGTGCTAAAACTAAAAACACCGTGCAGATAGTTAGTGTCTATTTGCCAAATGCATATAGTTAATGTTTACTAATTGAAATTAAGATGCCTAGCTAACTAATCTATATGGACCATCACTCCAACATAACTAATCTATGCCTAAAACGTGAAAGAGGATTTTCAAGTGGAAAACCCCACAAGCCATTAACACATGACAGCGAGGGAAAAGATGATACCACATGATCATAGATTTTAAGAATGTGATGAAGATCTCGGTGGCAGTTTGATTCCTCATTTCTTAATATAGAGTAACAGAAGAGGCAGAAATGCTCAATAAACTATTGGCTCAATTTCCTTTTACAGTTATATCGTTTTCGAAGTAAGAAAGAGAACTCTGTGGATTCAATGATTTGTATCTGTGTCTATGACTCTTATATATAGCTTTTCTTTAGGGGAAATGTCAATTTTATTCTAAAGTTACATATAATGGATAGATCGTTTTTGTTAGAGTGAATGAGTTATCATCTAAGTAATTTCATAAATTTTCTATTATCTAAACCTTTAATATACGAAAAATCATTAACAAGGGGCGTCTAAAATCTTAAGTCCAAGATATTATTCTACAAGCATAGTGTCTTAGGCAAGATTCTCGTCCACCCATTTCAGATTGTCTCCAAAATCCCTTCTGGCTCATAGAGCCATATCCATCGCCCACCAATCACTACCCAGAGCCATCGACCTCTAATTTCAGTGCAAAAACCATAAGTCGCCATCACCATCTCCACCAGTTCAAGGAGCCTTGCCTTGCCGCCCATTTCATGGAGAAACTCGACCTCCCCCTTCTTCAACAAATTTGAAGGTCCCCATCCTTTCAAGTTTCAATTGAGAAGCTCTGATTGGAACAAAGCCTTTTGGCTAACTTGTTGCATATACAACAGCAAACACAAGGAATAGAGATTAAAGTCTAGCTAATTATATTAAATTCGTGTTTAATATTAACTACTTACGATCATTTGATCTAATACAAGTTTCTCATTGATGATAGGTGGTTCTCAATTTCACTATCTTAGTTGTTTATTGGTTGTCAATGGTTGAATCTAGAAAAGAAGAAAAAATTTCCTAACAACTCGATCACTTATACCATACAAGGTCAAGTCATGTTACAGCTAAATTTGGCATACATGGACATTATTTTGCATAGAATATATATTCCCTTTACAAACTTAAATGGTCAAAAGTTAACATCCCTCACTAATATTGGTCAACTAATTAGTTAGATTTATTTAAGAGTGAAGCAAAGTCTCAACCACTCTGCTGAAACCAAAAGCAGCCTTCACTCTTCCGCATGCGAGCTTCGCACTGAATCTTTACCTCTCCCTTGGCCAACCGACATGGATGGTCACTCTTTTATGGACGTATATGCAACCTCTATAGAGTGTACCTACCTACTCATTTGCAAATCCAAAAACTAAAAATTCTATTCAGATCGTGTAACTCGATGCAAATTAAGAATATTTTGATAAATTAGCTAAATATGGAGCCACCAATCCAGGTTCTATTTGGTGGATTACACTTTCCAATTTCATTGTTGGGCTTATGGTCGTGATTTGTCCTCATGTATTATGTAGCATTTTAGATAGTGAGGTTTTTTTTTTTTTTAGTTATTGTCATTGTTTTGTTTTCTTCTTTGTAATTACTTCTTTTAGTAGCACCTTTGATAGGTTTGTATTTTCCATGTTGATCTATGTCATGTGGAATTTGTTTTGGCCTAGTCCGCCCTTCTTTTTGTACTTTTCTCTTTTATTAATATAATTTTGCATAAGAGCGAAGAGTTATCCCTTCTGTTCCTTCCCTTAAAAAAAAATTTAAAAAAAATTGTGAAAAAAAAAAGTTTTAACATTTAATTTTGTTTTATCGAGAAAATTAACATTCAAAATCAAAACATAACAACTATGAAATATGTAATTAGTGGTCTTCCTTCTATACCTCCAACTCTCTTAGTAAGAAAAACGGTCACATGTCTCTTCTCTTTATTAAAATATTAGTATTATATGATATCAATAATAATAGGCAACACAAGTAAGATAAGAAAATTTAAACTTCGAGTTTCTGTCATTATGCCAAAATTTCAAAAGAAGATTCAAACTTAGAGATTTATCTATTGTTAAAAAAATTCATGTATGCATGTGTGTATTGTGAGGATTAATCAATTAACTCTTGCTGGTGAGATGTGACCTGTTGGTAAGTTATAATTCTAACATTGTAAAGGTCTTCTCACTGGCATATGTAAGAGTGGAGTGGGCTAAAGATTATTAAAGAAAAAAAAAAACAATTATTAACTCCTGCCAGAACCGTATCACCAAGCAAGTTGATTAAGATTAGCTCCCAAGACGGTCCATTTTCCACCACTTTCCCCCAAGTTTTGCTCTGAGTCAAGGCGACAACTTCAAGTGCACTTCCCATCTCACAATGAAAATAAATCATAACAAATTCTAATGCAATTTTCCTTTTTCCTAATTATAGTAGGACCTTCAATGTCTGGTTTTTCACTTAGTCAAAATGTAAGACAATAAATCAATTCAAATCAATTGTATAGAATAGGCATGCAGTGCTTTGTTAGATACAAGTTCCTTTCTTCCTTCTTTGACAGCAATTACTACATTATTTCATTATTCTACATCCGAATATCATTATCATGAATTCATTTTAGCATGCAAGGAAATCCTTTTCGTTGGGACCAAATGAAAATGCCCCTTTATAATTTAGAAGACTTTGCCTTACCAAACTTGCATTTCCTTATGTGCATAGACTCCCATTGTAATTGGAAGAGAAGAGCATCATACCGGAAATGATATTGCTAGCTGTGAAAGAAATGATATTGACTTGTGTTATACAACAAGGCAGTTGCGCTTTGTATATATGCTTAATTGGTAGTTTGGTACTAAATACGGACATTCAACATTGGACTAATGAACTTAATTTACAAGAGTGTGATGCTCTGAGTGTAATTTATATGATGAATAATATGACACGATCTAAATCATGTGCAGAGAGACACACTTTTTTTCATTGAAGACACAATTATGTTATGAATCAGTTATATAAAGACCACATATGAGTCTTCAACACACTATAACATATCATAACGAAATGTATCTTAAATTTGAAAATTACAAAAATATTGTGATTTAAATTAAGATTTTGGAGGAAACTTAATATTATGACATGATTATAAGATATTGATCTTTGTGCTTTATTTAGCTCGACTGCCTATCAATAATGGCCTCATACTCTAGTCAATGACAAACATGTATCTACATATAAACATTAAACAGTAATGGTCTACTGTTATAGTTAATTTTTGGTCATTCTTTAGAAAATTCTATTTTGTTCACATTCTCATTTTTTATTATTATAGGAATTACCTTCCTGAAGTAGATGTAGAAGCAATGAATAAAAAAAAAAAAGATTTTGGTTGTAATAAAAAAAGTAACTAGATTAAATCAACCACCACAATATTCTTAAGATATTGACTCATATTGTACAACATGGCAGTTGCTTCGTAGGCTTACTTGGTACTGAATCATACATTCAACAATGGACTAATGGACTTATCAATTTTTGAGAGTGTGATGCTTACTAAGTGTAATTTATATGATGAATAATACAACATGATCTAAATCATGTGCAGAGACACACTTTTTTTCACTGACCAAAGATGTGTATGTCATGGGTCAGTCATATTAAAGCGTACACATGAGTCTTCAACACACTGATTCATATATGAGGAAAAATGTATGTTAAGTTTAATAGATTAAAACAATGTTGTGATTTATATATATTGAGATTTTGGAGGAAACTTAATGGTAAGACATAGGTTATAAGAGATTGATCTTTATGCTCTCTGTGGGTTAACTAGTCAGTAATGTTGCTTCATTTGTAGCCGATGTCCAATTTGTATTCACATATAAAGTTCATAGTGCTTCTCTTTAAAAAATTCTTAGCGTATTTTGATATGTGATATACAACCTCTTCTTTCACGTTAACAATTCCCTGGCTTAGTTGGTTATTTTGATATGTGACAGACAACCTTTTCTTTTCAATTCCCTTGCTTAGTTGGTTTTCAGCTTAACAATTCCCAAGTTTTTTTTAGGGAAGCGGAGTCGAGCTCCATTAAACATATCAACGACGTCACTGCGTCAAGCTAGAGGGTTGAAGAGAGGAGTGAAGGAGGTAGTTAAAAGCATAAGGCGAGGTCAAAAGGGGTCAGTTTTGTACTCTGTTCTTTATTAATCTTATTAAAATCAAGAAATGACGTTTTCAAGCAAATCAATTTTACAATCTAATTAACCACTGCAAGTGGCCTAGTGGTTATTGCCTAGTTGGGTGTGCTCCCTAACCTAGGTTCGAACCCCGAAGCTGTCAAATGGCGAGACACTGTGCTGCAATGCACAGTTGGAGACTTGAAGCATTTCACATGCGCCGAATGAGTTTATCTTAGGTCTAGGAAGCTTTTGGGTTCCCATTGACAAAGTCAAAAAATTTTACAATCTAATTGACAAAAGTGAATTGTAAAAATATTGCACAATTTTTGGCACTAAATATGATTGTGAAAATTAACTTGTTATTAAGGGCTCGTTTTTCAATTTTTCGTTTGATCGTATATAGTGTATATATATACACGACTAGAATGCATTGAGTTGCATTTACCCATTTTGGTACGTTGCGGCGGATTGTGTCATTTTAGGCAATCGTACATGACTTAAATTTTTGAGGTGATCTTTTGTGGTTATGAACGTAAGCCACATAGGCCCTCATAGGGTATTAGATCGTTACACAAACAAACCTATGCCCTTAGAGAATTCCCATGTTCAGTCAGAAACCCATCCACCTCTTCAAACGCTTTCCCTCCTCTTTTCCATTCTCTTCACTTTCACCTTCCAACTACCTTAACTGGCATCTCCAATCTCTCCTCTCCAACCAAACTTCAACTCTCCCACACCTCTCTCAATCCCACGCTCTCATTATCACTTCTGGAAACTCAAACAACGTTTTCATAGCCTCAAAGCTCGTCTCTTTCTATGCCTCTCTCACCAAACCCGAATCTTCCACCAAAGTATTTGATTCAGTTTCTCCCAAAGACACATTCCTCTGGAACTCCATAATCAAAACCCACTTCTCCAATGGCAGTTACTCCAATGCCCTCGAGTTCTTTACCCAAATGCGAGGCTCCGAGTTGGGTCCCAACCAATTCACTCTTCCAATGGTTGTTGCTTCCTGCGCCGAGTTGAGGTTGCTAGACCATGGCAAGACTGTTCATGGGCTGGCTTCAAAACTCGGCCTTTTCGCGGGGAATCCCGCAGTTGGGTCATCTTTTGTCTACATGTACTCGAAATGTGGTCGAATGGGGGATGCATGTGTCGTGTTCGATGAAATTACTGAGAGAAATGTGGTGTGTTGGACTGCGGTTATAATTGGGTATGTGCAGAATGGTGAGAGTGAGAAAGGTTTGGAGTGTCTTTGTGAGATGCATAGGATTGGTGGAGATGGTGAGAGGCCAAATTTTAGGACACTGGAAGTTGGGTTTCAAGCTTGTGTGGGTATGGGAGCTATAGGAGAAGGTAGATGTTTACATGGTTTTGTTGTGAAAAGTGGAATTGGATGTTCAGAAGCTGTTAAGTCTTTGATTTTGTCTATGTATTCCAGATGTGGGACACCTGGTGAATCCTTGGTTTTGTTTCGTGAATTAAGAAATAGAGATCTTCTATCATGGACGTCGGTTATTGGTGCTTATGCTAGATCTGGGTTAGTGGCAGAATGCTTGTGTTTATTTTGGGAAATGCAGGGTAGTGATATTGTTGCGGATGAAATTGTTGTCAGTTGCATGCTTTCAGGGTTTAGAAATTTGACAAATATCAGGGAAGGAAAAGCATTCCTTGGAATAGTGACAAGGCAAAACTATGGATCAACTCAGATGGTTTATAGTGAACTGGTATCCATGTACTGCAAGTTTGGGTTATTGACTCTTGCAGAGAAGCTTCTTAGTGAAATGCAGCATTGGGACAAAGAGTGTTGTAATAATATGATTTGTGGCTATGCTAAGGTGGGACTGCCTGCAAAATGTATAGAAATTTTTGGGAAGATGCAATATTTAGGCATTGAAGCTGATTCTAGTAGCTTGGTGTCTGTGATTTGTTCATGCTTCCAGTTGGGGGCGATCCATCTTGGCCAATCAGTTCATGGCTACATGATTAAGATTTCGATGGATGACAATGTCTCGGTAGCCAATTCACTCATAGATATGTATGGAAAAAGTGGTTATTTGAACATTGCATTGAGAATTTTTCGTGGGACACATAGAGACATTGTAACATGGAACACATTGATGTCATCTTACACTCACAATGGAAATTTTGCTGAGGCCATAGTCCTATTTCATAAAATGATCGTAGAGAAGGTGAAGCCCAACTCGGCAACATTTGTAACGGTGCTTTCTGCTTGCTCTCATCTCGCATCTCTTAAAGAAGGAGAGCAAGTTCACTGTCACATTAAGGAAAGAGGGATAGAGATCAATTTGTCCGTTGCCGCTGCATTGGTTGATATGTATGCAAAATGTGGGGAGCTCGAGAAATCTAGAGAACTGTTCAACTCAATGAATGAGAGGGATGCTATTTCTTGGAATGTCATGATCTCAGGTTATGCTATGCACGGACATGCAGAATCTGCAATAGAAATTTTCCACAACATGGAAACTTCAAATGTTAAACCAAATGAAATAACATTCCTTTCTCTTCTTTCAGCCTGTAATCATTCAGGGCTTGTTGAACAAGGGAAGTATCTGTTTGGTAGAATGCAGGAATTTTCTGTAAAGCCCAATTTGAAGCACTATGCTTGTATGGTAGATATTCTTGGAAGGTCTGGTAAACTGCAAGAAGCTAAAGATTTGGTTCTGTCAATGCCCATTACTCCTGATGGTGGTGTATGGGGATCTCTGTTAGCTGCCTGTAAGATTCACAATGAAATTGAAATGGGTGCAAGGGTTGCTAAGCATGCTATAGAATCTGATCCAGAAAATGACGGCTATTATATAATGCTTTCCAACCTGTATAGTTCCATTGGAAGGTGGGATGATGCTATAAGTGTGAGAAAAATGATGCAGGAGAAGGGTGTGGGAAAGACAAATGCATGGAGTGTGGTGTAACTTGGGTTGTACTCACCCATGGACGTGATAAGTTTACTAGGGGATAACCAGGACCTACCTCATATGCGCTGATAGAAGCTGAAGAAGTTGATCCTCCTTTGTCCTGCAATTTGCCCCACCAGCCAAAATGAGGCTATAACGGCTAGTCAACTAATTGCACCGGAGGTACATATTTGTTTATTGGTGTATATGGAATGTTGGACTGCACAAGCTAGCCATGCTTTTATCTTTTCATCTTCTTTGGTCTCTGATTTTTATGCTTTCCTTAGGATACAGCTACGGCACTTTTGACATGTTAGGAAACTTTCATTACTATGATCAAACTCTATTGTACGTGGTAAATTTGTCTCTTGAACTGCAATGCTGGTATGGTGAGGTTCCTGTGTCTGAACACATGCATTTTTTGCTAGTTATGTTAGCTTCTTGCATTGCCCCCAACAGCCAGTAACCACCTTGAACTCTCCACAGGGCAGTAACTAACTAATTAGATTTTCTCTGAATTCTATCCAAGTGTATCTTCTTATTTTGGTTTGGAAATGAAACAGGCGATGGCAAAGTAGAAAAAACTAGAGAAAATTGTGTGCATTGCTGCATTCCTACAACATTTAAGTTAGACCTTTCTGTGCTTTTATTTCTCAATACTATCAGACTTTGCTGCAAAAGTGACCAACTTCATCACATTTTGCTAGTTAAATTTATTTTATTTTGGCTGTTACTTTATTGATGGGGAGGGGTTGGTGGCTTGGTGCTGATATGCAGATGGCTGTCTTGGCTACTCTCTTCAACGAAAGGTCAAAAGCTATATTGGAATTCCACATATTGCACAAGTGACATAATTAATATCACCAAGTCTTAGGATTTAGCATGCCAATCGACTCTGTCACTGGAGTTTGTGACCCAAACGTGTTCGCGGGGTTGGTGGCTTGGTGCTGATATGCAGATAGCTGTCTTAGCTACTCTCTTCAACGAAAGGTCGAAAGCTATATTGGAATTCCACATATTGCACAAGTGACATAATTAATATCACCAAGTCTTAGGATTTAGCATGCCAATCGATTCTGTCACAGGAGTTTGTGACCCAAACGTGTTCGGGGAAATAAGGTGCAGGGAGATCTGAGAGCTTTATAGTGATGTTTAAAGTCCAGAAAGTGCTCACTCTTCAACCAACCTTCACTAATTGGGATCCCACATCGGAAAACTCTGCATAAGTGAACTACTTAATATTGCAAGTCTTAGCATGCTGAGCTCGTCACCGCAGCTTGTGAACCAAATGTGATAGGGGTAATAAGGTTCGAGGACTGCCTCTTTGGTTTATTATAGCAGCGAAGGTTGCTAGTGATGTTAAGGTCCAGAAAATGCAATAAAAGCACTCTTGAACCAACCTTCACTTTTGAAAATTCTTTGTTCTTTGCCATTTTCGAATCATTTTCGAAAACAAGATAGATTCGGCCTTTGGTTAATATATATATATATATATATATATATATATATATATATATATATATATATATATATTATATTGTGTGTGTGTGTGTGTTAATTCAACTACCATCACAGGAATAACAGGATTGTAATCTTGTTCGCATATATATAACTGAGCAGGGAGACGTTTGTTCAGTACATTTTTGTTCATTGTTGTGTACAGAATGTTGGACATACTGCAGAAACATTAATCCATATAGAATGATTTAATTATCTGTCAGCAGAACCACATTATGGCATACTGAAATTGATTTCCGTGAAGCTGGCCGCTTTTATCTTTTCATCTTCTTTGACCTCTGAGTTTTATGCCTTCCTTATAATACAGCTACGACACTTTTGACATGCTAGGAAACTTCCATCAGTACGATCAAAGTATTTTGTACATGGTAAATTTGTCTCCTGAACTGCAATTCTGGTACGATCCTTCTGAACACATGCATCTTTTGCAACTTCTGTCATATTAGCTTCTTGCATCGCCTGCAACAGCCAGTGACCACCTTAAATCTTCCACAGGGAAGTAACTAGCTATTTAATTAGATTTCCTCTGAATTCTATATAAATGTGACTTCTATTCTTGCTTTGTAAATGAAACTGGTGATGGCAAAGTAGAAAAACCTAGAGTAAATTGTGTGCAATGCTGCATTCAGCATTCCCACAAAATTTTATGTTGGACGTTTCTGTGCTTTTATTTCTCTGTTCTATCGGGTTTTGCTGCAAACCTGACCATCTTCATCACATTTTGCTAGTTAAATTTATATTATTTTGGCTGTTACTTTACAGTTATATATTGATGAGGAGGGTTTGTGATGCTGTTCAGATAGCTGTCTTGGCTACTCTCTTCAACCTTCAGTTTTTTCTTCAAGCTAAATTGTAATCCCACCGGAGAACCCTGCATAACTGCATTAAGTGACATAGTTAATACTAATAAGTCTTGGTGTTTAGCATGCCAAGTATTGTAACGGTAGTTTGTGACCCAAACGTGTTGGGGGAAACAAGGTTCAGGGATATCTGGGGGTTGTTGAGAGCTTTATACTGATGTCCGGAACGTGCTCAGTCATCAACCAACCTTCACTTTTTTCTTTGAGCTATTCTGGAATCCCACATCGGGAAATTCTGCATAGGTGACTAACCTAATGTTACCGAGTCTTATGGTTTGGTATGCTGAGCTCTGCCACGGGAGCTTCTGATGGGGGCAACGTGATGGGGGCAATAACGTGCAGGGAGGTCTGGGGGTATCTGCAACGTGAGCCTTGCTGGCTTATCAGAGCAGCGAGGGTGGCATTGATCTACGTATAGGTCATGGGACAACATGAAGGGTACTGCAACCCACCTTCACTCTTTCCTTCTTCTTACTAGTGATGTTGACAATATCCAATATCGTAGTTGAAATTTTCTGGTGCTTCTTACTGTCATGGATCTATGGTTTTCATGTTGAAATCTATTGCCTAGCTTTCCCCTGTATCCAACACTATGACATATCACTACTACTGTTTAGGGTTTAGGGTATCTGCAACGTGAGCCTTGCTGGCTTATCAGAGCAGCGAAGGTGGCATTGATCTACGTATAGGTCATGGGACAACATGAAGGGTACTGCAACCCACCTTCACTCTTTCCTTCTTCTTACTAGTGATGTTGACAATATCCAATATCGTAGTTGAAATTTTCTGGTGCTTCTTACTGTCATGGATCTATGGTTTTCATGTTGAAATCTATTGCCTAGCTTTCCCCTGTATCCAACACTATGACATATCACTACTACTGTTTAGGGTTTAGGGTATCTGCAACGTGAGCCTTGCTGGCTTATCAGAGCAGCGAAGGTGGCATTGATCTACGTATAGGTCATGGGACAACATGAAGGGTACTGCAACCCACCTTCACTCTTTCCTTCTTCTTACTAGTGATGTTGACAATATCCAATATCGTAGTTGAAATTTTCTGGTGCTTCTTACTGTCATGGATCTATGGTTTTCATGTTGAAATCTATTGCCTAGCTTTCCCCTGTATCCAACACTGATTAGGATATGACATATCACTACTACTGTTTATTCGGACTATTGGTACTCTCGTCACTTCATCATAGATTAGCCTCTTCAACTACTTAACGTCGCAGGTTCTTCTGTAATATCCCGTTTTATCTACCAAAAGCTTAAGAGTACATGATAGCAAGATAGCAAACCAAATAACTCACCCAAAACCAAAGGGGAAAGGCAGAACAAAAGCGAAGTTTAAATTAGTTTGTTCAGTACAACTATCTGTAATAACAGACTTATAACCAAGCAGTGAAAATTCACAAGACTCTCCGACTTGTTTATGCAGAGAGTGAGGAATAGGATCAGACCCACTTGTATTTCTTCAGAGTAATGAAAAAACTAAAAAAAAAAAACCATGCATCTCACCTGCATATTAATAAGTGTTGAGAATATAAGCCCTAAACCTAACTTGAAGAATCCAGAAGATGACAACCCTAGCCAGAAGAGCCTTCTGGTACAGGGACAAACTCAGGTTAGGTGACTTAACAATCACAAAGTGAAAGAATCCTAGTTTGGTTAACAAACTAATTATATATCATTAACAGGTGACTAACCTTCAGTCAAAACAAGTAGTCTATGGAAAAAATGTGCATCTTTGATTTGGATGGGGACACACCCACACCACAGGCCACAACCTTACCTGGCAAGTTGAGCTGATTAACTCTGACCACTTTTTGGTCGTTGGCGTGGTCTTGGTAAGTGATTAGGTCTTCTTCTTGTGTAATGTGTAATTTTTTATTACTAATAATCATGTCTCCAACTTAATATTATATCTGCAGATCAAACTAATACCGGAGCTGACAACGAAGTTGTCCAGGAGAAAACTAATAAGAAGTTGGTAATTGAAGCAATCCGGCGGCTTGAATTGAAGCGCTTTTGTACTTACTAGGCGTTTTATATTGTTAGAATCAGATAAATTAAAAATCGATTACGTTTGTACGTTGTTGTACTTTGAACTGAGTACCTATAAATGTTTTTTCAAGAAGCGTCTTTAACTGGGAACTAGAAGCACGATTAGAACTTAGAAGTTTCATTGAAATCTCAAATGATTTTTGCAAATAGGGTTGTGTTTGAGAATGCTTTGCGTCAAATTATTTTTGCTCATTACTACTTTTGCTAGAAATTTCTTTAGCGGCTCGTATTAGGGACTCTAATCTCCACAAAACTCTTGACTACTAGTATTCGTAATCCAAAATCACCGTTCTCTACCCAATCAAAACTAAAATGGTTGTTTTAGTGATTTAAAAGGGTCTTTGGTAACTTCTATTCAACGTTTATTTTAGTTAGTTAAGCACTAGAAAAACGTTTTGGTTCATGTAGAGCATCTTTGACATCTTGGCCTGCCATTGATAAACAAAGTGGGTTTGGTACAAACAATGTGAATATATGACGATACGACCGGCCAAATTAAAACTCAGACTAGAGAATTGAAGAACAAATACAATAGTGACCATATGAGACCGTTGCTTCAGTTATACCATTTAAGATTAAAATTGAATCTTTGAGGCTGCGGTTTTGTGCCCATTTTCTCCAACGGTCAATCACATCTAACGAGCTTGATCATATAATATTGAAGTTTCCTCATGATTTTTGTTTTATTATCAACGGCGTGCAAAAACTTTTAGATGCAATTTGACAAAATAATGAAAATATATGAGCAAATTGGGTGTTTTTTTTTTCTTTCTACGAACACTTATGGTCAAGTCAATATATAGTTGGATGGAAGCTTCAGTTTGGCAACCAGATTCAAAAACATGCAGAAAAAAATTGTTTTGTTCTAGTTCTATTTGTTTTACCCATTAATGAATAAAAAACTATTTATAAAAGAAAAAATAGAGAGAAAACATCACGAGCCTATGCATGCTCTAGATCTTGCGACCATTCATGGGTTTCTTTTGGGGTTTGGTGGACTAATTTTAATAGGTTATGAACCACATTTGATCTTCTTTGATTGAGATTCCATTATAAGTAATTTTTCTTTTAAAAAAAGAAGAAGAAAATGTATCACCTAATGACCACGTTGTAAGTTGGAACAACCCATGTATTTGAAAATCCTCTTTTATAGTTTTATATCAAAGTGGATCATATTCCATTTTGACAATATATATTTAGAAACTTGTTTGGCTGCAATAATTTTTTAGTATAATTGTCATTTTCTACTATAATAGTTGTTGAGGTTTGAGACATTTTTTTTTTGTTTAGATTCAGAATGTCATTGATATAGTGATCCTTTTCACTATAGTATTCAATTATTCTGTAAAGATTTTTCTAACCTTACTAACATACATGAGATATATACCATTACCACAATGAGGAGTACTTGAGGACTTAGTTAGTTAAATGATAGCATATCTTACCTGGTTGAAAACCTTATTTACCTTAACTAATTCTTAGTTAGAACTTCAACAAGGCACAAGAACAATTACCGTAAAATATATTATCCTTTCTCCCAGAGGAGGTTAAGAATAGATCATTATCCCAAAAAAGTAAAAATTCTCACTTCTTATAATTATATCATGAAAGAGTATGAAGTGCATTGACATGCATTAATACTTTCTTTTTTTGACAAATAATCATATTGATTTCATTAAAGAAGGTAAGGCCAGAATGACCATTACATATCATTCCGCTACCATGTACAGATAGTCAAGAAGTTGTGATGCAAGTAAACATCACGGTGATACATAGGATATGACAATTCATTTGACATGTCATGCTCACTTATTTCAGCGAGCCTATTCAACTATGAAACAAAGCATAGTAATATGCAAAATAAAGTAAAAAAAACTAAATCTTTTCCTTGCCTTTCCGCTAGGGCTAGCCGGCTTTCCTGAGTGTAGATAGGAAAGTACATCCTCTGCAGAGACTTGCTTCTTCTTTTGGGAGGGATTTTTGTTTTTCGACCCCAATGGCCTCCCTTTCTTCTTCTTCACACTAGAGTCAGTTGAAAATGCTCCCCTAGGTTGCATCACGTACCTCAGCTGGGACAAGCATTCCCCTCGGTGTCTCAATCAGTCCCAACGATTTTGCTGAGAATTTGACTGGAGCTGCAGGTATTTTTGCCTTCTTTAGAGGTGCCGGTGAGCCATTGGCTCCCACTACTAATTAAGTATCCAAGCGTAAGTTTTAGTTTCTTAGGGGAGGCAAACGGAGAACCCGGCCGT
This sequence comes from Rosa rugosa, assembly GCF_958449725.1. NCBI lineage: Eukaryota > Viridiplantae > Streptophyta > Magnoliopsida > Rosales > Rosaceae > Rosa > Rosa rugosa. The sequence continues at coordinate 22,594,616 of NC_084820.1, read as the reverse complement.
CCTCGTTTTAGAGGCGACTTTTCTGCTTCAGGTACCAATGCAAGCCACTTATCTGCATCAGTCAGTGCTTGCAAATTTGCATTTCAAATCACCATGGATTTTTGGAGCTTTGAGGAAGAGCTAGGGCCAAATAGGTTTTTGGAAATGGGGGGGAGGATGGGGGTCTGCACACCTTGGAAGCGGAAAGCTCCCCCGGTGAAGTTACACTGCGCAAAACCTGCAAAAGAAGCAGGTAGTGCCACTCGGTGTTCTCCTTGCTTTAGATCAGATGTGGTTCAGTTTGCCGAGCAGCAAGAGGGCATACCCCATCCACATGAAATATAAGGTTGCAAACATTGCAGCGTCCCACCAAATTCTGAAAAAAGTATGAGATCTCCTCAATGATCCCCGGTGCCATTTTTAGGGTTTTGGTCAGCAAGAAGGGTTTTGCAATGTCGTGTGCAACATGAACTCGGATATCACCAGTGGCTTTGAAAAGCTTGTCATCCATTTCCAGAAACCTGCCAGCGATCGAAGCGATGTTGACGATAGTATTCTTCACTTCCAACATCGGTGGTATATTATACGCAGTTTCACCCAGAAGAACAACTCATTCAACGGGATGGCAACCAGAGATTTCAGGCCATCATATTCTTGAATAATGACCAATGCACACTGAAAGTACCATGGTCCGCCACGAAGAACTTTGTTCCAGTCCTTGCGCTGGTCGAAAGAGATGACAAAGAGCCTTTGCGCTCTCTCCTGCACCTTGAAGGTTGCGTTCAGGACACAGATGCGCCTGAAATGGCGTTGCAGATCTGGCGTGGTGAATTGCTTCGAAGTCAGTGAATGCGCAAGAAGGTAAACCTGAGAACCACGCCAGGTATCGGCTCTTAGTAACTTGGAGATGTCTACCACATCATCACATAGAAGAGCCAGCGATGATGCGAAGCTAGCAGCAACGTCGTCGATCGTAGTCATGGTGATCGCTTTCGAACCAAGGAAGTGTTTTAGGGTTTGGGGCGTCAGAGCGTCGCCTAGGGTTTTAAGCGCTAATCCTTCTGATTAGTCCAAGTGATGAAGGAGAATATCGAGAGTTGAGACCTAACAAAGTGATGTGCATTAATATTTAATAGGAACGAACGGTTAGATAATATCAAGTATATTTTTTGATAATTAAAAAAAAAAAAAGTTGCATATAAATACGGCAGATACATAGAAGAATTTTCATGAGACAAAAACAGTGAGAAATCATGTACTCAAAAAGTGAGCAATTCACTCTTTGATTTTTACTTACAATTTTTTAATATCCCGCCTTTACCGACCCATAAATAAAAAACCTTATTTGTCGCTATGTAATTGGCAGCTCCGCCATTTCCCCATTAATTCCTGTCTCCATTCTCCATTCTCCATTCTCCATTCTCAAACCTCAAACTTACTCCCTTTGTCCTTCTTTGTTTTCTTCTTCCTTCCACATACTCTCATTCTTCTCCGTCTCAAAAATGCCGATGTGCTTCAGCTTGATCGCCTCGCGCGACTCCTGCTTCCGCTACTCTTTCTCCTCCGCCGGCCTCAAGTCCACCACCACCGATCTCGGCGAAGGCACCATCATCCACAGCTGGGTCCCCAAACACCCCTCCCCATCCAAACCCACCCTCCTCCTCATACACGGCATCGGCGCCAACGCAATGTGGCAGTGGCACGAGTTCATCACCCCTCTCACTTCCCGCTTCAACCTCTACGTCCCCGACCTCATTTTCTTCGGGGACTCCTATTCGTCCCGGAGTGAACGCTCCGAGACTTTCCAGGCCCAGTGCGTCATGAGCCTCATGGAGGCCCATGGCGTCAGGGGAAAAATGCACGTAGCCGGGATCAGCTACGGCGGGTTCGTGGCCTATAGCATGGCGGCTCAGTATGGGGAGAGGATTGAGAGGTTGGTGTTGTGTTGCGCTGGAGTTTGTGCCGAGGAGAAGGATATGGAGAAGGGGATGTTTCAGGTGAAGAGTGTGGAGGAGGCAGTGAGTATATTGCTGCCGCAGAGGGCGGCGCAGGTGAGGCAGTTGATGAAGATCTCGTTTTACAAGCCGGCGACCAATGTGCCCTCTTGTTTTCTCAACGATTTTATTGAGGTAATATTCATAATTCCTTCGTTCAGATTGATTTAGTTTGTGGTGATAATTCAAGATTTGACTAAAACAAAATTCAGACCATGTTTGAATATTCGAAGTAGTTTGGTTCGGTGAGAACTATTCAAAGTAGTATTCTTTCTTGCACAAAGGAAATGTGATTTTAAAAGAACAACGAAGCGAAACGGATTTAGATCATTAAACATCTTCACAAATCCAAATCGATTCTAATATATTGGCTGATTATAGAAATAACTAAACACTGGAAGCGATAATTGTGTGTTGGGAATTAGAATAATAGTACTAGGCAGGCTAGAGCGGCTAGTAGGCTTATCATAAGAGGTACTACAACGCCTGAAGCACGCTCAAAGAAAGAACACTATAGCGAAGACTTGAGGGTGTTGGCGGATGCTGACTCAAATTACGAAAAGATGCTACTTTTTTGTCTTACTTATTAAACAATCATTAGGTTGTTGATGGGGCTCAAAGGGTTTTACTTTTTGCTCCAATTTCTAGGATGAACAGCATAGCAGATATGGATCTAGATTGATCCCTCCACAGAAATCACTTTCATCTTTTTACTAATTAGTGTTTAGTGCTCTATGACTATCCTCAGTTGCATCTTTTCTAGTAGTTTCCATCTGTATTGGACTATGTTTTGTCTCACATCAAACTATATAGTATTTCAGACACAGAAATTCCCCCGGTTATTCAGGGATATGTATCAATCATGCATAGTTGTCAATGGAAAATCTTGAGGCTAGGGGCTGCAGACTGCAAAAATTTTCATTTATTTTTGTTTACCATATTTCACAGAGCTGTCAGGATGTAGGTCTTTAAGAGCTATATTTTTTTATAGTCCTGAACTGCAGTTCTCTTCGTGTTTGGACATACGAATTTTATATTGTTGCTCAATATTTCGCTTTCCGAAGATTTGATGAGAGATACTCTCTATCAGTCTCACCGTTGAGTTTGGTTTTACTGGCAGGTAATGTGCACAGATCACGTTCAAGAGAGGAGGGAACTTATTCAAGCATTACATAAGGACAGACAAATGTCTGATCTTCCCAAGATAAATCATGTAATTTTCTAATCTATCTTATCACAACAGCATTTTTTTGTAGAGTCCGGTATCCGCCTCAGTAGTTCTTAACTTCTCAATCCATCAAGGGGTCATTATGCTTAGGCTTTTGGTTTTGTCAGAGTACCTAATTTCTTGTTTATGCAGCCTACACTAATAATCTGGGGGGAGCATGACCTGGTATTTCCAATGGAATTGGCACATCGATTAAAAAGGTAATTCAGAAGGGTTTAATTAGTTGGATAACATCACTAACGAGTAATGTGTCAATTTCTTTCTGATTCATACGCTTCTTGGTCTTACTGTTCTTGTCCTGACCATCTTGTGCAGGCAAATAGGTGAGAGTGCAGAACTAGTGACCATAAAGGATGCAGGACATGCTATAAATGTAGAGAAACCAAAAGAGATGCAGAAGTACATGAAGTCGTTCCTCCTTGATCCACTCCCTCAGCCTAAACAAGAAAAGCAAAGCAATGGCCACAAGGTGGATTGAAATGTGAAAGAAAAAGGTGACAAAATAGAGACGAGTTGTTGATTTTCGATCAATTAAACCTTACAGTACTGTATTGGAGACATGTGGGTTTGCATTGTGCATTATATGGCCAAGTTGATTGGTTTTGTATCAGTAGTCATATTGTATATAGGGCTAAAGTCTGTTTAGTCCCTGTACTATGCCTCTCTTATCGTTTCAGTCCCTGACATTCCAATTTAATCTGAAAAGTCCCTGAGGTCTCAATTTCCGTCTAATAGGTCATTTCCGCAGGAAATTAGGAATTGACCTTGGGTGAAATGTCCAATATACCCCTCAGTTATTTCTTTTTTATTTTTTTTCCTTTTTAATTTATTTTTTTCCTTTTTTTCTTTTTCCTTTTTAATTTCTTTTTTTTCTTTTTTGTTTTTCCTTTTTAATTTCATTTTTCCTTTTTTTATTTTTATTTTTTTCCTTTTTCCATTTTAATGTTTTTCTTTTTTCTTTTTCCTTTTTAATTTATTTTTTTTCTTTTTCCTTTTTAATTTCTTTTTTTTCTTTTTCCTTTTATTTTTATTTTTTTCCTTTTTCCATTTTCATTTTTTTTTCTTTTTCCTTTTTAATTTCTTTTTTTTCTTGTTTCTTTTTTCTTTTTCCTTTTATTTTTCTTTTTTTCCTTTTTCCATTTTAATTTCTTTTTTCTTTTTAATTTCTTTTTTCCTTTTTAATTTTTTTTCTTTTTTCTTTTTCCTTTTTAATTTTTTTTCTTTTTTCTTTTTCCTTTTTAATGACCATCGTATTCTGCTGCATCAGTAGCGCCACGTTGGCGAACCAATCCAGATCGACCCGAAACCCCAATTCTTGTTCTCCACGCCAGCGGCCATTTTTCTTTTCCATCACTATTCTTCTTCTTCACTTCTGGTTTTTGTCAACTTGGCCATCAAAAATCACCATTTCAACCAAACCCAAAATCCAAATCACCATTTTGAGCAAGACCCAAAAACCTCAGAGTTTGAAAAAATGGTAGTTTTCAGTGAAAAGTTAAAAAAAAGTTTCCAAATTGAGGCTTGATGTGGAGAGAGTGGGATTTGAGTGGGAGAGAGAGAAGTAGGCTGTGAAAACAAGAGGGGAGTGGTTTAGCGGCGAATTTCCGAGCTAATTGGGAAACAGATGGGTTTTGGAGTTTGATCGGAATGAGATTGGTGGGTTGAGGAAGTAGAAAGTAGGCAAAACGAAAAAGAAAAAAGAACTTAAAAAGGAAAAAAAATTAAAAAGGAACAAGAAAAAAAGAAGAAATAGCAAAAAAGAAATTAAAAAGGAAAAATAAAAAAGGAAAAAAAGAAATTAAAAAGAAAAAAAGAAATGAAAAAGAAAAAAGAAATTAAAAAGGAAAAAAAATGAAAAAAAAATAAATTAAAAAGGAAAAATGAAAAAAGAAATTAAAAAGGAAAAAGAAAAAAAGGAAAAAAATAAATTAAAAAGGAAAAAAAAAAAAAAAGAAATAACTGAGGGGTATATTAGACATTTTATCTAAGGTCAATTCCTAATTTCCCGCGGAAATGACCTATTAGACGGAAATTGAGACCTTAGGGACTTTTCAGATTAAATTGTAATGTCAGGGACTGAAACGATGAGAGAGGCATAGTACATGGACTAAACAGACTTTAGCCCATGTATATATTTAAAACGAAAAGGTGTGTACAACGCAGAAGATTTGAGCTCTGCTTCGATCATCACCATTGAACAGTTGCAATTGATGACAGTGCATAACCAATATTGCTCTCTGCAAAAATCCTAATGTAAAGAATGAACCGAGGATTCCTAAAATTTGGTTATACTCAATGAATCTAAACCACCCAACTTAATGCAACTTTAAAGTGGAGGATGTCACATCCTATATGTGCACAAGATGCTGGTTCTTTTGCTCACACCTTTATTCCACTTCTCTTTCCATTTGACAATTTCATTATTACTTTCCCTGCTTTTTCCTTCACAAATAATTCACTGCTTTGAAGTCCTTCAAAGTCCTATTATAGTACAGCTTACAAAGATAAAAACAAGCAGAGGAATAATCCAATTTCCCAACCAAAGCCATCTCTCTCAAGCTGTTAAAATGATCAGCTCAGCCAGAGCCAAGAGCCCAATCCATATTTTCCCTACAAAATTGAAAAGACTGATATTTAGCATTAAAATAGCTCACCAAGGAAAAAGTCCTTAACATTCACAACTTTTTAAAGGTGAGCTTCGTTTAGGTACGCCTTAATATATCAATGTTTTTATTCTGTGATTATGTAAGAAGAGTAAGATTAGTTTGATGCAATGGCACACTAACTCCATGTAGTGATAGACAATTTTATAGTGTCTACTATGGTGCAGAGTCCAGTACTGCATAGGGATAATGAGCAACTACTGAAACGTGATAAGTACTTTCGTATAAAGACCGCAATTCGTTAATGATTCGTTACATGAAAGGAGCTAAATTACTGTGTGCGTCTTGCAATTTCGACCTGAAGGCTTAAGTAACGTCTTTTTTGGTAACACAATTAAAGTTAGCTTTATTCTCCAAAAAAGAAAATCACGTTGCAAGTCTAAGACACGGACATAAATAGTTCTGTAAAACTGGATTGCACTAAAATAAAGTTAACGCATCAGGTTCCTATAGAACAATAGCTTTTGTGTTTTAGTATTTTTTAATTTTTAAATCAAACTAAAAATTTGAGAGGAAGAAGAACTTACAAGCTGAAGAAGCTGGTAAATCAGAGCCAGATTCCGGACTCCATATGACACCTTGTTCTTGAACGCCACTGTAATTATCAGAAGAACAATCCAAAGTGGTGTTGTAGCCGCCATTTTTACAAACACAAAGAAACGAATTATCAGAAGTAGCATAACCACAAACGCCACCACTCATTTCACAACTCTTGCACTTCGTCTCCACAATGCCACCATCCAACTCGCCTCCGTGGTTATACTTCAGAGCCACCCCATACTCCCACTTGTTCGGGTCGGTTGGGTAATCCCCGAGCGACACGACGGAGGTGTATCCCTTACACTTGAGCCCCCGGAGGTCTAGCTCGCTCTTGGCGTCTAGGTTTCCCGGGGAGTAGACACAGCAAGTGTTGGTGGGAGGCAAGAGAGGGAGGTTGAGGCCGGTGACGGAGGGACACGTGTAGATGGCCGCGCAGAGGTGGGAGTAGGAGGGGTCGCAGATTGGGGAGGAGGAGTCTTTGAGGGTGAGAGAGGAGGTAGGGGGTCGGCAGGAGAGGAGGATGAAAGTTGATGGGCCGAGCTGGAACGGGCTGGCCCAGTCGAGGCCCAGGTTGGAGGGGCAGGGTTGCATGGAGGTGCAGGTGGACATGGAGGGTGGTGTTAGGGTTAGGGTGTTGGTGGAGTAGGAGATGGAGGTGATGGGGTATGATCCGGTGTGAGTGGTCAGAAGGAGCTGCTTGGTGGTTGTTGTGCAAGTTATGTAGGGTTGGAAGGTTGGGGAGCCGCAGCCGGGGCCGGAGCCGAAGGGGTAGCTAAGGTGGAGGGAGCCGCAGGTGGATTGGCATGAAGGGTATTGAGTTGTGGTGGTGAGGAGGAGGTTGAAGATGATGAGTGAAAGAGCTAATGATGCTCGCTGTGGTTCCATTGGCTTTTTCTCTCTCTGTTTTGGTGTTATGAATTTTATGAGCTACATGCATCATCTAATAACGTTCAAATTGCAAGAGAAATGTCATTATCATTATTTTTTTGGTCAAATAACAATATTTATTAAGAAAAAAGAAATGAAAAATTCAAGTAATTTGAGAAAGAGAAAAAAAAGTCCGACCTGCCGGATTCGAACCAGCGACCTAAGGATATCTGACGGTTTAACCCACTACAGTCCTCCGCTCTACCAACTGAGCTAAGGTCGGATGCCTGCTCGTTTGTTGCACGGCTTCTTATTTATCTAATATACAAATTTGCTTTGCTGTTCGATATTTCTTTTCTCCCTTCCGCTGTAATTATACTGGGCAACTCGCTTGCTTTAGTAAAGCAGATTAGAGCATCTTACGAAAGAAGTAGTTAAGGAGGGGGAATCTTCAAGAAATAAATCAATAATAACCATCGATATATATCAAACTCCAATCTCGGTGGATAAAACATGGATTTTTACGTTTTATGTACATGCTGGCTAGAATATTTTATGCCTTTGATCTTACATTGCAAAACTCTACATAAGTGGCATACTTTATCTATCTCTACTACTATAAATGCAGGCTCTCTTTTAGTGTCAAAGAGTTTTACCAAATTTTAAAGTTCTCATAATATCATTTCTTAACATAATTATTAAAGTTAGCCAATAAAATTTAAATAGACAAAAGTGTAAAATTAAAAAAATAACCAAACCACTGTTAAAGTAAAATGACAATTGGAATTGGTCTACTCATTTCATTTCATAGTCCCTTTATATAGGGATAGAATTACAACGGAAATATCGATTACATTAATGATACTAAATGCTGATTGATCCGTAATTGTGCTGATTGATGGTAATCACTGATTCCTTGATTCCCTCTCCGTCAGTTGCTTTGATGAAGGCACACAATATGTTTTTCCTTTAACACTCCCCCTTGTGCCAAGTCAAAGCGAAATGGTGCATGAGTTGTTGCCTCACTAAAAACCTTGCCAAGTAACAATAAAAACCCTGTGGGACAAAAAATACGCCTTGGTCGAAGGAAAAGAGCACAACGCACCTTTTACATTTGAGGATGACATGTGTGTGTTAGACTCCCCCTGACGTCTACACCTCCCCCTGATACTTACATTAATCAGGGGAGCTTGGAAAGTCTTCGCATTCCTATGCTTTTCACATGTTTCTCAAATATGGCCTTAGGCAATGATTTGGTGAACAAATCTGCCACATTCTCCTCAGATCTTACTTGATTCACTTGAATCTTGAGGAGGGCCTGTTGTTGCTGATTGTAGAAAAACTTTGGTGATATGTGTTTTGTATTATCACCCTTGATATGCCCTAGCTTCATCTGTTCGATGCAAGCTGCATTATCTTTATTAATGCAAGTAGGCTCTTCAGTGGTAGAACTCAAACTACTAGTCCCTCGAATATGTGTGATGATAGCTCTTAACCATACACACTCACGAACCGCCTCATGTAGAGTAATGATCTCTGAGTGGTTCGAGGAGGTAGCCACAAGGGTTTGCTTGGTTGATCTCCAAGATATCGTCGTGTTCCCACTGGTAAATACATAACCAGTTTGGGAACGACCTTTATGTGGGTCAGAGAGATACCCAGTATCAGCAAAACCAACCAAAACGTCATTTGGCGTTTCGGTGTAGGGAGTGGCGCTTTCGCCATCAACATTTCCTTTAGGGATTGCAGTTCCATCTGCGGTCCCTCTTGTCTCTCTGTAGGGAAAGAACAGTCCCAAGTCAATGGTTCCTTTTAGGTATCGAAGATGTTCTTGATACCATTCCAGTGACGCTGCGTTGGCGCTGAGCTAAATCTAGCTAACAAGTTCACTGAGAATGCAATGTCTGGTCGAGTACATTAGGCTAGGTACAATAATGCGCCTATTGCACTTAGATAGGGAATTTCAGCTCCCAACACCTCTTCGTCATCTTCCTTTGGACGAAATGGATCTTTCCTTGCATCCAAGCTTCGACCGATCATGGGAGTGCTAGCAGGATGCGCTTTGTCCATGTTATATCGCCTGACTTTTGGACATACGCAGACTGGTGGATTAGTATTCCACAAACTCGGTGTTCTAGTTCAAGGCCTAGATAGAATCGAGTTTTCCCAAGATTCTTCATCTCAATTTCGGATTTCAAATAGCTCGCGGTTTCTCTTATTTCATCAAGAGTACCTATTATGTTCATATCATCGACATATACAGCTACAGTTGCAAATCCGGAACTTGTTTTCTTTATGAATACGCAGGGGCATGCTTCATCGTTCTTATATCCCTTCCCAATCAAGTAGTCACTTAGACGGGTATACCACATCCGCCCGGATTGTTTCATTCCGTAAAGTGAACGTTTCAACTTAATTTCAAACGCACTCCGTGGTTTAGAGTCACTTGACTTGGGTAATGTAAGGCCATCAGGCACTTTCATATATATCTCTGAATCTAGATCCCCATAGAGATATGTAGTAACCACATCCATGAGCTGCATTTCCAGTCCTTCGGAAATTACTATGCTAACTAAGTAGCGGAACGTTATAACGTCCATTACGGGAGAGTATGTCTCCTCGTAGTCAATTCCAGGGCGTTGTGAGAAACCTTGCGCCACAAGGCGAGCCTTGTACCTCAGGACTTCATTCTTCTCATTACGCTTTCTGACAAAGACCCATTTATGTCCTACAGGCTTTACACTTGGTGGGGTTAGCACTACCGGACCAAATACCTGTCTCTTTGTCAGAGAATCTAATTCTGCCTGGATTGTTTCATTCCATTTAGGCCAATCTGCTCTTTGTTGACATTTTGCAACAGAGCGTGGTTCGATATCATTGTGCTCTATGATTCCTTGAGCGACAGTATATATCATCAATGTGTATGGAAGATCTTTCTATCAACTCATACGCACTCTCACAATCCTTTGAGATTTCTTTGTTCTCTGGAATCATTTTAAACATCGGAGCGTCCTCCAGTATTGATTCATGGACACAACTATAATCAGAGACAATCTCATGAGAGGGATTCTATACATTGATGATTGGTTTGTGCCTTACTCGCCCTCTTCTTCCTTGGGTGTGTGTCAATCGAACCAAGTGACCTCCCCCTCTTCCTTGGGGAGCCACGACCTTAACCACACCTCCACTAAGTGCGGTTGCAGTGCCTCTATCTGCGGCACCGTGCCCCTTGTTGGGGACTTCTAACCTTGCAGGCACATTTGCAGCTGGTATATGTGATCTCGTCACTTTTGCGATATCAGTAAACGCATCAGGCATCGAATCTGCTACGTTCTGAAGATCGATTATTCTTTTCACTTCACTTTCACATTGTGAAGTGCGGGGATCAAAATGAGACAGAGTGGGGACAAACCACGACAATTCCTGTCGTTCCCTTGGAAAATCCTTTTTCCTATCTCCCCCTAACGACGGGAAGACTGTCTCATCAAAGTGACAATCCGCAAATCTAGCGGTAAAGAGATCGCCTGTCAAGGGTTCCCAAATAGCGGATAATTGTTGGGGATTCGTATCCAACATAAATACTTAATCGTCTCTGATGACCCATTTTGGTGCGCTGTGGGGGCACAATAGGCACATATACTGCTCAACCAAATATGCGTAAGTGTGAAATGTCAGGCTCATATCCAGTTATCAACTGGTACGCAGAAAATGGTTGGCTAGGTGTGGGTCTGAAACGAATAAGTAAAGCTGCGTGCAATATTGCATAACCCCATGCAGATATAGGCAGGTTGGTGCTCATAACCAATGCCCTTGCCACCATCTGTAGCCTTTTGATGGTGGCTTCTGCGAGACCATTTTGTGTATGCACATGGGGTACAAGATGCTCTATATCGATCCCAATAGACATGCAACATTCATCAAATGCTTTTGATGTAAACTCTCCAGCGTTATCAAGCCTTATAGACTTGATAGGGTGATCAGGGTGGTGAGCCCTTAAATGTATAGTCTGTGCTAGGAGTTTTGCAGCATTTCTTGTGGACACTAAAGCGACATGTGACCAGTGTGTCGAAGTATCCACCAGAACCATAAAGTACTTAAAATGGTCCGCATTCTGGATGGATAGGTCCACAGATATCTCCTTGTATCCTTTGTAAGAATGGAATATTTTGTTTTGTATCTTTAGCATAGGAAGGTCTCTATCCTGTTTTTGCTAAAGGGCAGGCTTTGCAAAAACGAGTGATGTGCCTTTGAAATAGTCAATGAGGCATAATGGGAGGTAGGTAGTGCTTCTGGTACTTCAGAAGGCAATGACTGTATTTGAGCAGTACTAGGACCGACATCTTGCAGTGTGACGGATTTTTGTCCCATTTTATTTTTCACTCGAAAGAAGGGATGTCCATATGAGTTCTTTAAAATACGGATCATCATGTCACGACCGAGGTGCCCTAGGCGGTCATGCCAAAGCCTGTATGAGTCAGAGTCCCATATTTCATTGTTGGTGACAACATAGGATTCAATGATCCGAATTGTAGTGAGGTACAGTCCACTAGATTAACTCATAAGTTTCTCTAAAATGCGTTTCCTTCCACATTCATTAGAGGTAATATAAAGGTATTCAGTTCCATTCTCACAGTGTGTTTTTACATGATAATCATTGGCATGAATATCTTTGATACTTAACAAGGTTCGATTAGCTCTTGGTGCATACAGAGCGTCTTTAAATATATCTCATATTCTTTAGAGTCTTTCTATTTTAGTAGAATGATAATCTTTTCATTCTAATAATTTTTCTCTAGATGTATTGCTTTACATCTTTATAATGCTATTTCGAACCATGTAAATATGTGTAGTAAATAATTTTGAATAAATTCAGTGCTTCAGAATAAATTTCAAAATTTATTAATAAGCCAACGATAATCAAATCAAGGTCTTGTTCTAATTCATCAAACCAGTATTGAAATAAACTTTAAGACCAAGTAGTAGTCTAATTAAAAATGAGGCATTATGCCTTCACAACTGTCTTTGGAAAATAAAATGAATAAAGCAGATCAGTCAAGATTGAGAGCATCCATTGACTTAGCAAGTTCCTCTTTGCCATTGAAGTCTGCAATTGTAAGGTTGACGTCTAGGTCATGACCTCCTTCTTCCATATAGTGAGCCTCTTGTTCTTTAGACTCTCTATACCTCTTGTAATTGGCTGCTACTCTGTTACTTGCTTGGCAGTTCTTGTACCAATGCCCAATGAATCCACACCTATAGCATGGTTCATTGTCAACTCTTTCCTTTTGCATCTTGTTTCCACGATCCCCATGTCCCTTTCCACGTGGTGCATTGTTGCCACGTGGGTAAGGATCAGTACGTCTAAACCCCTTTGCATTGGAGTTCTTACCACCTTTCATTTTTCCATAATTAGCCTCAGGAATGTTTTTTGTCCCAGTGGGCCTGGCATTGTTGTTCAAGAGAACCTCTTTATGTCTCTCAGCCACTTGCAGTAGGCTGATCAACTTATTGAAGGTTGTGATTCTTTTGTTGTCATACTCCAGCCTATACTGGTCCGCTAGTATAAGCGCTGAAGTAGGAAAGGTAGAAAGAGTCTTGTAGATCATATCATCTTCTGTGATTTCCCTTCCACAGAAATTGAGACGTGCCTTTAGGAGCAACATGTCCTTGTTGAAGTCATTGACCTTTTTGTAGTCAAGCAAGCGGATTCCATTCCATTGAACAGCCAGTTCTGGGAGCAAAGTGTCATGAATGTTCCCAAAACGTCCTTTAAGGGCATCCCACAGTTCTTTGGGTGTCTTCAACTGAAGGTACTCCCAGCGTAGGCTAGGACCAATATGTCGCCTAAGAAACATTAAGGCATTTGCTTTCACCTTGTTAGATAGTTCATCATCTTTGGGGTCGGTAATGGTGGCAGTGTAGTCTTTTGCCACAAAGGCAGTTTCCATATCGGAAACCCAACGATGGTACTCAAGTCCTTCTGAGTCCAAGATGTCAAATTCAGGTCGAGTTGGATCAGCCATCTACATAAACAAGAGAGAAGAAATAAATTACGCAGTCATAAAGACATCCACACGAATTATTTTCCAAACGTATGAATTAGATTTCAAGACCAAGATTCGTAATGGTCACACTTTATCACAGTAAGTGTGTATGGATAATGCGCATGAATTTTCATTATCATGGCAAAACGGATTTTATATGTTGCATTCTAAAAATTAATCATAGCATATTTAAACATAGCATATATAAAAATAAACTACATGGCAGGCTCAAATTTCACAAATATACAACAAATTATATACTACACATAATAATAGCAAGAATATATCATGCATAAAAAAAAATGTAAACAATAGCATAATACAAAGCATGCGTAGGCATAATTTATATAAGCGTAAATAAAAAACATGCTCAAAATTTCATAATAAAATATAAACAATAAAATATAAAGCATGCTTAAACATAATTGTAAATCATGCGTAAATATAATCATATAAAACATAAATAATAAGGCATGCTCAAAAATCCTAATTAAATATACCATAGTATGAAATTAAATAAATAAAAGAAAACATACTTGATTTTGAGTAAATAAAACGATCCTAGCGCACGCGCGTGTTGATGCAGGCGTGCGTAGTGATGTTTTTTTTTTCGGGTTCTGCTGGGCCTGCTGATTTGTTGGGCTGAGAATTAGCACTTTTTTTTCTTTCTGGGCCTGATCTTTACTTTGGACCTTCTCCTTTTTTTTCTTTTCTGTCTCTGTTTTTTTTTTCGTTTCTGGTCCTGCAGGGCCTGCTTTTTTTTTTTTTTTTTTTGATTTGATTTGGGCCGGGTGTATACTTAGGCCCTTCTTTTTCTTTTTTTTCTTGGCCGGGTCCCTTTTCTTTAGGCCGGGTTTTTTTTTCTTTTTCCTTTCTCTTCTTCCTCCTTCAGTCCTTCGAGTCTTCTTCGAGTCTTCTTCTAGTTTGCAGAGGAGGCGCGCTGGGTGCAGCAGCAGGTGAGCAGTGATCGGTGGGCTGCTGGGATAGGTGATCGGTGGGAGCAGATCGGTGAAGGTGGCTGCTTGTCACGCTGGTCTGCGACGGATCGCCGGGGCTGGGCAGTCGCTCGGGCTGCTGCAGGCGGGATCGGCGCATGCTAGAGGCTCGGTGGTGTGCTGCAGGCCGGTGTATTGCAGGCGGCAATGCAGAGGGCTGCTGGGATCGGCGTAGGCGGGGCTGATGCGAGGAGGGGGGCTTGGCTGCGCTGGTGCGCGGGCTGGCCTTGATCGGAGGCGGGGTGCTGCTGCAAGGTGGGCTGCTGCAGGCCGGTTGTGCGCAGGGGAAGAGGCCGGTTTGGGTTGCTGGGCTCAGTGTGGGATATGCGCAGGTGGTTTGTGAGGCCGGTTTGCAGACCGGGGGTGTAATGGTGCTGTGACTTGGCTGCTGGGCTCGGCCGGAGAGGCCGAGGGTGGAGGTTGCTGCACGGGATTTTTTTATTTATTTTTTGTTTTTTTGTTTTTTTGTTTTTTGTTTTTGTTTAGGGTGGCGGCAGAATAAGAAGAAAAAGTTTTTTTTCTTCTAGGGTTTTGGTTTTTTGTTTTCGACGGAGAGAAGAAATAAACTAGAAAATTAGTTTTTTTTTTTCTTTTGGATATTTGCTCTGAGCGTGCTGATAACGTGTTAAAGTAAAATGACAATTGGAATTGGTCTACTCATTTCATTTCATAGTCCCTTTATATAGGGATAGAATTACAACGGAAATATCGATTACATTAATGATACTAAATGCTGATTGATCCGTAATTGTGCTGATTGATGGTAATCACTGATTCCTTGATTCCCTCTCCGTCAGTTGCTTTGATGAAGGCACACAATATGTTTTTCCTTTAACAACCACCACTATTCTATGTCCCGAAAAGCCAAAAAAAACCACTATTCTTTAGTCAACCAATTTTTCATTAACCTTAAAATATCACCGGTGAAAAACGCAGGCACACTGCTAGTACTGTTATTTAGAGAAGAGGTTTTGTTAGCCAAAACTAAAATTTTTGACAGACTTAACTCTGAAGGATTAAAAAACTTTAAGAACAAATTAAATCACAAGAGTAAATATGACAATTAAAAAGAAATGATTCTACAATCCCGACTTATCTCCCACTATTTTTTTTTTGCAATAACTGTTTTATTTCATTTTTTTTTTTCTTTTCTTAAAAAAAAAAAGAAAAAAAAAAGCTATCACACGCAAAGTTACTATGAAGAAGACTAGTAATACAAGACTTTGGAGTTTAGTTTGCCGAGCTCTGTCACGACTCACGGGAGCTTGTAATCCGAACGTGTTGGGGGCTAAAAGGGCGAGGGTTGGTGTGAATTACCGCCTCATTGGCTTCTCAGAGCAATGGGGTCTTTCTTAAGGTATGTCACTCTTTCAACCAATCTCCACCTTTTTAATAAGATGCTCCATCATTCTATCAAAATTACCATAAGACGCTCCACCAATATCAGTAGCTTCAATTGCCTTCTTCCTCCATTTCAATGCATTTTGCTTCAACTCCTTCCCCTTCTCCCCTTCCATCATTTCCTTAACAACTCCTTCAATTTTACATCTCTTCACATCATGCTTGACCTCCAATCCAATGCCCCAACGTCCACAAGCAAATCCACAATTGGTTTGTTGATCAGCAAAGAAAGGCCAGCAAATCACAGGCACACCCTCACCTACACTTTCCAACATAGAATTCCAACCACAATGAGTCAGAAAAACCCCAACTGATTTATGCCCCAACACTTGTTCTTGTGGTACCCAACTTGCTATATATCCCCTATCCTTGACCTCCTCTAGAAATTCATCTGGTAAAATTACAGATTCACTCTTTACCACATCAGGCCTTACTACCCACAAAAATGGGTGCTTGCTATTTGCTAAGCCCCAAGCAAATTCTTGTAAATGCTGGTCTGTCATCACAGTCACACTGCCATAGTTCACATACACAACTGAGTTTGGTTCCCATCTATCAAGCCATTCAAGTAATTTTGGGTCTTCTTTCCATAAGCTCGGGTTGAGTGACTTGATTGGGGTTTCAGTTGGTATATGTCTGCATAGCAAAGAAAGTGGACCTACTGTGTAAATGTTGGGGAAAGTAGATGAGATTGCGTCTAGCACTTCATGTTCAAATTCGTCGAAGGTGTTGAAGATAATTGCAGAAGATTTCAAGCAGTTCTGTGCTTCTGATCCCATGAAATCGAACATTATTTCATTCGGATGGTAAGGGATGTCTTTGAGAGTAGCATTTTTCACGCCTGGGAAATCAATTGGTGTGTTGAGTACCGGATCATCGCTGTTATATTCTTTATCTGAAAACACATTGATAATGAAATTGTAATCAGAGTAATTATTAGTAGGGGTAGCACTGCAGAATTTCAACTAATTGATGGAAGGCATGCAGTACTATTGCTTCTGAATACTTGTATTCATTCATTAAGACAATATACTACACAAGTCAGTGTAACTTTTACTGCATAATGGTTACTAATGCATGTCGATCCATTTATCAAGATGAGAATATATTAAAGAAAAAGGATCCTAGAAAATAATAATACCTTTGAATGGAGCCATTCCTCTTTTCAGGAGTTCACCATACTGCAAGTAACCCATGAAGCCAGAAGCAGAGGCAGTCCAAAACTGAACCTCTGGAATACCCAATTCCACAGCAGCTTCCCTCCCAAAACCCATAACCCCATCTGAGATTACGAAACTAACCGGGGGCAGTTCGGACAACTGGTTAAGCTTGATTAGTAGCTCTTTGAATGGACCAAGACAGTTTGTTCTGGTGGAATCACTCAGTGCTGGAACATCTTGGGTTGCATCTTTGTCACATGGTGGCAGTCCATCTGGTATGGTTTCGAACCGAAAATCCGGCAGGCGGCAAAGGGATGATGTGTGCCCTCTGGACCTGATTAAGCGCTTGTGATTAAACTCAGTGTTGACAAAGGTTATGTGGAAGCCTCTTGAGTTTAGGAGCTTGGCTAATTGCATCATAGGGCTAATATGGCCTTGTGATGGGTATGGAACACAAACCACATGAGGTTGTGTTTTGGTTTCAGTTTCAACCATGTTTGGGAGGTTAACAAGGCAAAAGTAAAAGACGCAAGCTGATGGATTGAACGTTTATCATATATATATATATATATATATATATATATATATATATATATATATTACAGTTTTTGTGAAAGCTTAATGGATTCTATAAGGTATAACTTCGGTCCAATGAATGGAATGAGCAATTTAATAAACGAAACCTTCACCATGCCAGTGATGAGTCATTATTGTTCTGATACCTTCTTCTTTGTGATCCTATCATTTTTGTTCTGATAGCTTGGTGATCTTGTCCCTATCTTGTTTCTATTCTATTAACTTTTTGTAAGAGATAAACCTCTGTAACCAACTTAGGCCAATGGCAATGGGCAAGGTGGAATGATATGCATCGTTCTTACGGATTACGGGTCTTTCCGCCACAGAAAACAGAAAATTCCCAAAAGACGAAAAGAGGCTTTCTTTCCGCCACATTATCTAGGTAAATTTTAGGTGGTATACATTACATTATTCTTGAAAAATTAACAAGGCCACGACTAAATTACAGTTGTTATGAAAGCTTTCATGCATCGAATATGTAAAATACAAATAAGCAACTTTTAAAAGGTAAATTTTATAGAAACTTACATACAAGTAACAGACCAAATTTACAAAAATAGAAACCCCATCTTGTATTAGATTTATACAATTAAGGACACAAAGTCCAAACCCAAAGAGAATGGAGTAGACTTAACCTCTGAAATTTCATGTGTAATTACGAATTAATACAATTTTTCATTAAAATTACTGCACTGCCATTATCAAACCAAAACTTCAGATTACTGCCATTATCATCTCTCATCTTTCATCAGATTTTCTTCGATTTCTAATGGAAGACATGAATATCAAGAAGCAAGTTGGGAGCTACGAGTTCGACTCGGAGACTCGGTCGAAGTTAAGCGACTTAGAGAAGACCTACTGGACTTCCTCGACGATTTCGATCCCGTTTCGGCAATAGACTCGTTCATGAAAGGTTTCGAGGAAGAGATCTCCAATTCTTGTTCAATGTCGCCTCGTCCAACTCCGGACACTGCCACAGCTCCGGTGCCGGTGGTTGATCTCACGTCAGATTTAGGCGAGTCCAACTCGAAGCTCTGGAAAATGCAAAACCTGCCGGAGCTGCTATACGCTTTCTGGCGATCGTACTCCGTCCACGGTGCACAATCAGATGAAGCACAACTACAGACGTGACTGCGACGGTGTGAATAACCGAACGCGCCAGGTTTCCCGGCCGGAGGTGGTCGGAGCGAAGAATTCCGGTCGGATCTTGATTCGGGTCGCGGGTCGTCGATCGGGGTCGAAGAAGCTTGAAGCTTCTGGTAAAATCTGGTGTACTCGGCCCTATTCCAGCCACTATATTCTTGATCTCAACGGTTGATATCAAGCAATGGATAAAACACACGGACCAGATTGGGCCAGAATTTTTTTTATTTTCTGAAATAATTTCTTTAATACTAAAACGGCTAAAATTCATAAAAATTAGTTCGGGTATCCGAAAAATTCCCTAAAAATTCCCACAAACTCGTATTGTCGCGTCCTTTATTATCAAACTCTTTAATCAAGATCAGTACGAGTGCAATAGCAGAACTAGACGAGTATGAGTGCAGTAGCAGGATTAGATGATGAAGAGTGCAGTAGCAGGATTAAACGATGACAAGTGTAGTAGTAGAACACGAGTACAAGTGCTGTAGCAGAACTGGACGAGTATGAGTGCAGCGAGTGCAGTAGCGGGATTGGACGAGTGCAGTAGCAAGATTAGGTGATGACGAGTGCAGTAGCAGAACACGAGTACAAGTGTAGGAGCAGAACTGAACGAGTATGAGTGCAGCGAGTGCAGTAGCAGAACACGAGTACAAGTGTAGTAGCAGAACTGGATGAGTATGAGTGCAGTAGCAGGATTAGGCGATGACGAGTGCAGTAGCAGAACATGAGTAGCAGAACTGGACGAGTATGAGTGCAGTAGAAGGTTGGAAGAGTGCAGTAGCAGGATTAGGCGATGACAAGTGCAGTAGCAGAAAACGAGTAGCAGAACTGGACGAGTGTGAGTGCAATAGCAGGATTAGATGATGAGATGAGAGTAGTAGGAGAGTGAGGTTTTGTGAAGTAACATAAATGGATTATTCTCAAGGAAAAAAAAAAAAGAGTAACATTAACGGATTATTCTCAGAAAAAAAAATAACATAAAAGGATTATTCTAAAAAAAAAAAAGTAACATAAGGGGATTAGAAGTCAAAAGAAGTAGTTAAGGCTTAAAAAGTAAATTAACTCATGACATGTGGCAAGTGGAGAGTAGATTATCTTTATTTGTAAGATTTGATCCTTATAAATTGATTAGAAGTTAAAAGAAGTAGTTAAGGATAAAAAAGTAAATTAACTCATGACATGTGGCAAGTGGAGAGCACATTGTCTTTATTTGTAAGATTTAGTCCTTATATGTTTAATTCAATCTTTAGAGGATATATTTGTTAAGTCATCTTTTGTCAATAACTCATATGTAATTTGTTATAAATTTTACTGGTGATTATTTATAGATGTTCTAGTATTTTTGCCTTAGTGATCTTACCGTTTTTCTTTCATAGCGTAGCAATCTTAGACCATCTCTAATAAGAGGAGCCAAAATGAGATATTTAGCTCTTTTTTCTAAATTATAATCTCCAACAACAAAAGGTCCAAAGACCTATAAATGGGGCTATGTTTAAAGGGGGTGGGGAGGGTTGAAAATAGTCCTGAAGGTGGCTCTTTGGCTCTTGTGGAACTCACAGAAAACGAACATCATAAAAATTAATTAAATAGCCCTGAAGCTTAATTAAATATGGCTGCTAATAGTGACTCTTATCTCTTGTCTCAAAAATTAATTTTAGTCTAAACTAAAATATTATTGGGTAAGTGGTCACGGCCCCATATTATTATAATAACATAAAATTATAATATTGAAAAACAAAATGTAAAATCATAAAAAAATTGAAATGGCTAAAATTTAGCCCTGCCTTATTGGAGATGGTTCACTTATTCATGAATAGAGAATAATATTTCTGGGGGCTAGCCCTGACCCCAATATAGCTCTCTCCTACTGGAAATAGCCTTATCTCTGTCCCATTATACACCAAGTTTTATCCGCCTATGTTTTTCTTTTAGTAATATATAAACCTCTGTGGAATGCTGCATCCTTTTTATCCCATGGGTCTATTTTTGATGAAAACAGAGAGAAGATATATAAGAGGAAGGATATCTCGTTCGTACACATCTTCTCTTTGGAAGAAAACAGAGAAAATTGTTGGCGACTTTGGCACTGAGGTTTGGGTTATCATTAGCACAAGTCAACAAGAAGAAAAAGAGAGAAGAATTGCTGTATTTAGCTCTTTAATAACTCAAACTGGTACATTGTCAATATTTGGTGTTCCACACTCCCACCGCATTTGGAGAATAGATGACAATGATGATGTCACGCTCCAAATTTTGAATAAATAAATTCAAATCCGAAACGCGATAACAAACACAAGAAAACACATATAGAAAAATTTTCATTTAAACTAAGCAACAAACAAACTGAACTCACAATGTCAATACCGACTCGTTCTTTAGAGTCACATATTACACTACAGATAGTTTACAAATCAAACTGAATGACAATTCAATAAGTAAACACACCCACCACAACTCACTACCCAGCGGAAGACTTAAAACTAAGAGCACCCTTCCACGTCCACGCCATCGAACGTTCACCTCAGCTTTGATAATGATCACTCGATAAACAAACCTGCACAAAAACCCCTACACCATAGAATAGTGCACTGGGAATGAACAAAACAAACCTGGTAAGCTTTTCAGCCCGTATGAGTAAACTCAATTAAAATGACTCACGACACTCATGCTTATAATTTCTCAGCTCGTGAGATAATTAAAGCAACAATATTTAATTCCACAAAACACAACCAAACATCAAGTTCATATCATATCATATCATATCATCACAACGACAAATCACACTCACTTCCCTTCAACATAAAGCATTTGTCAAAACGATGACCTCACAACTCATTCACAACTCACTACAAGTCTCAAACCACAACCGCACTTACAATTGAATTAAGTAAAATCAGTAATCCCTGCATGGAAACTTAGTTCAGGAGATCACATTAAAAACAAACAATAGAAATCATATAAATCCCTGCATAGAGTTTAGTTCAGGAAATCACATTAAAAATAAACAATAGAAATCATATAAATCCCTGCATAGAGTTTAGTTCAGGAATTTACATTAAAACAAACAATTCAAAAGACAGTAATCCCTGCATATAACTTAGTTCAGGAGATTACATAAAATTCAACAATTAGAAGGAAAAGGAAAATAAATGAAGAAGTCAAACAACTCAAACTAAAGTCAATGATCACCCATCAACTCCAAACTAAAGTCGATAGTCGATGTTCACCCATCGACTTTGACTAAAGTAGATGATCACCCATCAACTCCCAACAAAATCATCTCACAACAACCAATTGCATCGTAACCTGCCCCCTTGACCAAGGTACAAGCATCCGATAACTGAACCGTAACCTGCCCCCTTGACCAAGGTGCAAGCATCCAATGACTTACACCCTAACTGTATCGTAACCTGCCCCCTTGACCAACGTACAAGCATCCGATAACTGTATCGTAACATGCCCCCTTGACCAAAGTGGAAGCATCCGATGACTTAACAACAGGTTACCACTGTAACCATCGGACTTCGGACCACCTGGTCCTCAGAACAAACCCCCCTAACAGGTTACCACTGTAACCGTCGGACCTCGGACCACTTGGCCCTCAGAACAAAACCTTTTAAGGAAATCCCACACGACTCACAATGTCACATCACATTTTCAATTCACTCTTTCAACAATATAACCATCAAACATAAACATATCACAACGCCACTCCATCTATATATATATTCCACGTAAATATATATATACGTAGTCATTCACGCAAGAATGACCACTAATACCAACTATAGTTTTATAAATTAACTACTCGAAAATCATTTTATAACAAAATATTGTTTTAACTTACCCATGAACCGTTGTCGATCAAGTTCATATATTTTAAAACAAATAATTTATTTTGATAAATGATTTTGCATGCTAACAATAAAATATACTAAAATAAAACATAACTAATTTATCAACCGAAACACCGTGAGATTTACTCACCTCCAAATCCTGCTGCGTCTTCTCTAACAGCCAAGATACAATTCACAATCGTCCGCCAACTCAAACCATCAATCACCTAACCAAATCAAGGCCACACTCAATACAAAACAAAGCACACAATTCACAAAACACAATTATACGACGATCCAACAGTCGGATCCTCATCCGAGACCATCCAACGTCTTCGGAACACTTCTACGATCAACAAATCAAAACTACAAGTCGATCGGACGGCCAAATCCTCACGGATAGAAAACCGATCGAACCGAAAACCCTAAAACTTGGAAAATTCATAACATGCTCATACGATTTCCAAAAATTACAAACTATATATCGAAATGCTCGTATCGACGAGTAGATCGAAATCAGGAACAGAAACCATCCCTGAGGTGGCCGGAAACCGCCGGAAAACACCACCACAGTGGCGGCACCGCCACCGGCCCAAAGTCAAAATTTGACAAAACTTTCAACACAAAAGTTCTTCATCTCAACTCCAATTGAAACATTCATAACTAGCACAAAGTCAGAATATAAGGCAAAAGAGTCGAATTTTACCTCACAAAATTTTCAGATCGGATGAACCCTAGTTTCAAAAGCTCCAAAATTCGATCACCTCAGATCCAATCGTTGCAACCCAGCTTAGGGGAAATGATCTACATCCCCAGAAGTGCAGAATCCCCTCAAGAATCACGGCAAAAGGTGGCCGGAGGAGGGAGAACGACGGTGGGGAAAGGAGGTGATTTCCAGCTCGACTGCACCATGTTCTTCGACTAGTACCGGCTACCACGTTGGTTATTTCCCATCGATGTCTTCTACAAAGTTGTAATCGAGATCAAGCCGAGAAAAATCCCTTTTGGAATCAACTCGATTGGAGGCCTGTGGAAGAAGATATGGCCGGACAAAGGTGAGCCCTGAATTTGGGTGATTTGTTGCAGCTCCACCGTGCAACTTCTCGGCCTTGTAGCGTCGTGCACAGGTCTACCCACACCATGAAACTTCACGGAGATGAATTTGAGACAGAGGCGAAGAGATAGGGACAAGAATCTCGGCCTATGGTGGCCGGACGGCGGAGAACGAAGCCGGCGAAGTCGGCTGGGCGAAACTGGGCTCGGGAGCGAAATGGGGAGGGATTTCTGGAGTTCTGGAAATTCTGTCCTTCTTTGCAAATTTCTCAAATTTTCTTATATTTATAGAATTTTCCCAATTTTCAATTGCTCATAACTTTCTCATACGGACTCCGATTCTCGCGTTCCACATGTCCACGAACTCGTATCGACTCGCTCTACAACTTTTGTGAAGGAAGTTTTCGGAGAAACCCAACGTATAAAAAGTCAACCTTTGCGCCCCTCCTAAAGTCATACTTTCCGAATAAAAATTTGTCCGAAACACTTCCACTCCACCCTTGAACCACGAACTCGTACAAACGAACACTTCATTAATTCCCGGAAACCATTAGAAATTAATAACGAATTTCCGGGGTCTTACAGATGATGAAAGGAAGTATTGATCTATTCATAAAATAATTCTTTATAATTTAAATAAAAAATTGAGCGATATTAGTCGTAGTGAACAGTTATTACGCAAGGCAATTATCCTCCTTATAATAGAGGGATGAACTATACTTGAGAACTCAGTTCCCCTTTCTGTATTTTATTTTATTAAAATAAGAAAAAATTAATGCAAGATGAAAGAGGGATACATATGCCAAAAACTCTCCCACACAAAGAATAGGATTTGTGGCATCGCAAAGAGTCTAAAAAAGAAATAGGATTCGTGGCTTCTCCTGTCTGATGATATCGATCAGAGCCCTACGCCGGTAATTCCCTACAATGCCCCGGCAATTCCAGGCCAAAACCCGAAAAGCCATGCCGTCTCAGGCCGCCGTGTGTACGCCAATGCTTTGGTTTCTCAGAGCCGGGCTTTGCTAGGGTTTGTCCGAAAATCCAGATCTTCGATCCCCTCTAATGTTACCAAGAAATAAAGAAAAAGATGGAAGATTTTGCTTTAGTTAAGCCCCTAATTAATATGCAGTTAAAGGGAAAGTCGAAGACAATGATAAAATTAAGAAACTATAGTTTTATTCATTAGCCAAGCAATATTGAATATTGTATGAGATACAAGATAAAAGAAATGTATATTTAGAGAACATCGATAACTTAACACACTCGACGTGTCTTAAAAGTGACCCAAACCTGTGTTTGATTTTAATAGTCACCCACCATATTTGAGAGCCTGTCCTTAACCAATGTATAAGTCCTTAACCATACTGGTGGCAGGCAAATTATTATTTGATGACCGTCCAATATTAGTAGCTTCCTCTTGCGGCATCTTATAGAAAATGTGCCTGCCTACCTAGCTCGGTTCTTAGATCGATCATAGATAAGGTATTCGGGTATGCATCACATCATGATTGGGTGTGCATCACATTATGTAGAAGCCTCTTAAACTTAATTGGCCAGTTGCATCATGGGGCTAATATGCAGAAACCACATGGGGTTGTGTTCTGGCTTCAGTTTCAACTTTCAACCATGCATGTTTGGAAAATTACCCAGGCAAGAGGTAAGTTACAGTTCTTGTGAAAGCTTTATGCATTGTATAAAGTATGAGTAGATTTGGGGTTCACATCCAAAACCAACTGGCAATGGATGAAGTGACCGAAACCCTTATAAACCCACAAGCAAGGTCCATATGTATATATATATATATGTATATATATATATATATATATATATATATATATATATATATTCTCAACACGCACCCGCATGTATGTTGAGAATCTACGGTGGTAATTCCGTCATGATCTGGAATCGAGCTGTGAGGGTTTGGAATTGGCATTTAGACCGCAGGCTTCCTTTGTAGCGATCGTGGGGTCTGCTAGGCTTGCCATGGAAAAAAAAAAAAAAAAACTCAAAATTGGGATTAGTTGTGAGAAAGAAGATGTTTAAACTTAGTTTGACAATTATACCTCGGGAATTCTAACTTAGCGAGTTGGTGGATGTTCCGATTTCAATGGGGCCAGCTCCAAAGAAGAGGGGTCGTCGGTCTGGACGCGGGGCTAAACGCATATTATCTCCTGAGAAAGCGGAAGATAATAATGCAGGTGTGGATTTATGCTCAAACTCGAATGGGAATGAGCTACTTATTGTTTAATCGTTCTGGCTAGGGTTAAGCCAGTTTCTATGATGATTCTAGTTTGTTTTTTGTACCACAATTGCGTGATTGGCAAGGGAGGGCTAGTTCAATGATTTCTTTATATAAGAGGCGAAACTTTGTCATTCTTGAATAGGCTTGCTTAACTGTAAGCTTCGCAATGATGTTTATTAGTTTGCTTTAGCTTGGATAGGTTTTACCGAATTTTCTTGCCAGAATTCTTATGTAAGTTTTGTAAGGTATGGCTAATTGGCTGTTGATTATTGAATAAGAATCACCTTCTATTAAAAAAGATGCATTATTCTTTTATATTCCATGAGTCCATTTAAACTGATAGAAAATAGGAGGAAGAAAGAAAACAAAGAGAAAATTGTTGACAACTTAGCGTTACGAAATAAAGAGAAGAGTTGCTCCATTTATTAATTAGCTCTGCATAAAGTGAAAATTGGGAAAATTTTGTTGTTCTATATTCCCACTAAAAAAATAATAAACACGACTAGACAAACACACCTAGGGTTTGCGTCTAGATATCTAGATTGCTGACCATCTTCTACCATGAACATGGATATACTCAGTTGGAATTGTAGGGGAATCTGCAATGATGCAACTAAGAGGGTTCTGAAGGATTTGATATCCCAGAATCGTCCCCAAATTGTCTTTCTTTGTGAGACGAAAATTAGTCGAATGGCAGACTTCCTTAATCTTTATACCGCCTTGGGCTTTCAACACTTCAAGGAGGTTCTGAGTGATGGAAACTCGGGAGGACTAGGGATGTTCTGGAATGGAGATGTGGTGGTGCAGGAACGAACTTCGTCTGCGTATCATATAGATCTAGTTATTGTAGGCGGCCCAGGGGAACCTTCTTGGCGTTTGACAGGTTTCTATGGCTTTGCTCGTACGGGAGATAGGGATCGGTCGTGGCAGCTTCTAAAGGATCTTAGCGATCTTGACTCTCTACCTTGGGTAGTCATAGGTGATTTCAATGAGATTCTGAATAGTAGTGAGAAGATTGATGGACCGGTCCGGGCCGAGCGTCAGATGAGAGGCTTTCGTGAAGCCCTTGGTTATGGCGATTTGCTTGACCTAGGGTTTTTGGGACCATTGTGTACTTGGTGGAACTCGGAAACGCAGTTGCGCTTGGATAAGGCAGTGTGTACACCTTTGTGGTGTGATATTTTTGGTTATGCAAGGTTGCGTCATCTTCCTCCAAGTGACCCCGATCACATCCCTATTCTGCTTCAGGCTAGTTTGGTGCATTTGGCTCACAGACCACGCCATCATCGTTTTAAATTCGAAGCTTATTGGCTGCAACACGCAGAGTGTGCTGGGGTGGTACAGGAGGCATGGCTAACGGATGTTACGGGTACTCCTATGTACTGTGCTTCGCAGAAAATTAAGCACACTAGAGTGAAGTTAGATAAATGGCAAAAGCAGGCCTTTAGGGCGAGGCAATTGAATATGCTTGGTATTCGTTCCCGATTAGAAGCGTTAATGGATGTGCCTATCTCAGTAGCAGTTCAATTGGAGAAAAAGAATCTGCAAGACCAACTCCAAGTCCTTCTTTCTCAGGAAGAGACTTTTTGGCGTCAGCGTTCAAAAGTTACTTGGCTTCAAGAGGGGGATAGGAATACGAGCTTTTTCCATCGTAAAGCTTCTAATAGGAGACGTAAAAATCGAATTCAGGGTCTCTATGATGAGAATGGTGTGTGGTTTGAGGATGATGCAGGGGTGGAAAACATTGTTACTACCTATTTCACAAAGATGTTTGAAGCCCAAGCTATAGATATGGATGCGGTCAATACAACTCTTGAAGCTATTCAACCTTGTGTTACCCCGGTTATGAACGAGCAGTTGTGTGCCACTTACTCTCATGAGGAAGTCCGTAATGCTTTGTTTCAGATGTACCCTACGAAGTCTCCCTGCCCGGAAGAGATGCCACCTTTGTTTTTCCAACATTATTGGGATACAATTGGGGAGGATATAACCTTGGCGGTGCAAAGTTTCCTACATACAGGTCAGTTATTAAGACAAATCAATTTCACACATATTTGTATTATTCCAAAGAAGAATGACCCCGAACAGATGTCATATTTGCGGCCTATTCCTTTGTGTAATGTGTTGTATAAAATCTGCTCCAAAGTGGTGGCTAACCGGCTCAAACTGATTTTACCTGAGTTGATTTCTCCTTTTCAAAGTCCGTTTGTGCTAGGGAGATTAATTACTGATAATATTCTGGTGGCTAATGAGATTGCTCATTATGTTCATAACAAAAGAGAAGGGAGTGAAGGTTATTTGGCATTGAAGCTTGACCTTGGTAAAGCCTACGATAGGATGGAATGGTCTTTTCTTCGAAGGGTGTTGGTTCGTTTTGGGTTTGCACAAAACTGGATTGACATGGTGATGGAGTGTGTCAGTTTGGTGAGATATTCTTTCTTGATTCGGGGGAAGCCGCGGGGCTTTGTTTGTCCGAGCAGAGGTTTGAGACAGGGTGATCCCTTATCTCCTTATTTATTTTTGCTTGGAGCCAAAGGTTTTTCGGCTTTACTGCAAAGGAAACAAGATACTGGTCTTTTGCCGGGAATCGCAGTATGTGACAATGCTCCCCCTGTTAATCATCTTTTGTTTGCAGATGATAGTATGCTTTATGCCAATGTGTCTTTGGAGGCCTGTTATGAGATTCAGGATGTTATTGAGACATATGGGCGAGCTTCAGGTCAGTTGGTTAATTTTAGTAAAAGTTCTGTTGTGTTTGGTAGGAATGTTTCGGAGGAGATGAGAGAGGAGGTCTCTAGTTTAATGGGAGTTGAAGTGGTGGCGTCACATGAGAAATACCTTGGGCTTCCTACTTATGTGGGGAGGAAGAAGACCGCTACATTCCAATATATTAAAGATAACTTGGCCAAGAAGATAGATGGTTGGCAGGGGAAGATGTTAAGTGGTGCGGGGAAGGATATCCTGATTCGGGTAGTTGCTCAAGCTTTACCAGCCAATGCAATGAGTGTGTTCCAATTGACGAAGAATTTTTGTGAGGATTTGGAACAGATGTGTGCCAGATTTTGGTGGGGATCTACATTGGATAAGCAGAAAATACATTGGAAGACTTGGAATGCTCTGTGTAATCCAAGGGAGGAAGGCGGTTTGGGATTTCGGAGCCTTACGAATTTCAACTCGGCAATGTTGGCAAAACAGGCTTGGCGGGTGATTCATCAACCAGAGTCTCTTATTGCAAGAATTTATAAAGCAAAGTACTTTCCAGAGACTTCTTTTTGGGAGGCTCCGATCCATACTTCTCCCTCGTAATCCTGGAGAAGTATTAGCTCTACTAGGGATCTTTTGTAGAAAAGCTCATGTTGGCAGATTGGTAATGGGGAGGAGGTTACTATATGGTCAGATTGTTGGGCTCCTGCTTTGCATGAGGGGAGGCCGAGTACCAATGTTTTAGCAATGGCGGAAGTTAGCAAAGTTAGTGAGTTGTTGTCAGCTACGTATATGGGAGTTTGGAATGAGGCTTTGATTCGAAGGCTGTTTGGGAGGGAGGAGGCAGAAATTATTTTAAACATTCCTCTTAGCCACCGAAATATACCTGATAGGTTGGTATGGAAGTTGGAAAAGAAGGGTGAGTTTTCTGTTAAAACTACTTACCGATTTGCTTTTTTACACTCTTCTTGTCGTAGCCCTTTTCCTCTGGCGGTGAGTGGGAATTTTTGGAAAAGGATTTGGAAAGTGCTAGTTCCTAATGCAGCAAAAATATTTGCATGGAGGGTTTGTCACGACATTATACCATCTCTGGACAGACTAGCTACAAGGCATGTTCAAGTAGAATCTCTGGGTTGTGTTTTGTGTGGAGGTAGTGGTGAGTCTACTTTACATTTGTGTAGAGATTGCCCCTTTACGAGGCAGGTATTGCACGGACATGTGATCCTAAAGAGGACGTGTGTAGATCCACAGGTTGTAGATTGTGACTTGTTGACATGGTTTGGATATTGTGTGAGGACTTTATCTATTACAGACCTGGGGGTTTTGATTTTTCTATTGTGGAGCATTTGGAAGGAAAGAAATTCAAGAGTATGGGAAGGAAAGAGTGTATTGGCCTGTGATGTTTTTCTTCGAGCTGATTCTCGCCTACGTGAGTTTCGTGTTCATAATACAAACTCTACTCTGGGGGCTGCTCGTAGAAGAAGAGTGCAAGCATGGGGGGCTCCATCAGCAGGTGTCTTAAAAATCAATGTTGATGGCTCCTTTCATCATACCACTAGAACAGGTGGTTTCGGTTTTGTAATCAGAGATTCCAGTGGTGCAATGGTAGCTGGGGGCGCAGGCCCTTTACGGGGATTGATTTCATCTGAGCATGCCGAGGTTTTGGCGTGCAGGTCTGCAGTTAATTTTGCAATTGATCATGGTTTCACTCCAGCTATTTTGGAAACTGATGCACAAGAGGTGCAATGTCAGCTCGCTGCCCAAGCGAGCGTTAATACTTCAGCGTTGGGACGATTATATGAGGACCTGAGCTTAACTCTGGCTTCTTATAATAGTTTGCAAGTTCGCTATGTTAGTAGGAAGGCCAATGTAGTGGCCCATATGTTAGCTGCTCACAAGGGCGTAGCTACATGGACATCAGAAGGGTCACTTGACCCTGCTCACCATCTTGATAAACTCCATCATGTCTTGAGTGTTTGCGTTTATGTAAGAGAAATATGAGCTACTTGACTCAATTTGCCCCTTTTAAAACAATAAAATAATTACTTTTAGCTAGCTTATGACACCTTATTCTAAAAAATAAATGTGTTTCTTTTTTTATATATATTCCTCTCCTTGATGTTAGTTTAAAATAATTACTTTTAGCTAGCTTATGACACCTTATTCTAAAATAATCACCTAAGTTTTTTTATCCTTATGTACAGATTTCTTTTTATTTTTTTTTCATCTTAGGAAAATAGTTTGGGGCTAAAAAACTTTCATAGGTGATTATTTGTAGATTATTATAGAGTATTTTAAAACCACTTTTTTTTTTTTAAACTTAATCGACTAGCTATATAAATTTGACCCCTCTTAACTAAACTTTTGGCTACGCCACTGGCTGCTCATGGGAGTTGTATGATGCAGGATTGTTTTTACGTTTCAGTTCCTAGTTTCGTGGCAGCTGCTATTGCAGCTGAAGTTCCAGTGGTGTAATCTACATTTTCTTCAATAAAGGGCTTACCTCCTTCTCTCAAAAAAAAAAGAAAAAAAAAGAGAGAATCGATGAAATGATGAAGGGAAATATTGATTTATTCATAAAACGATGATACATCATTTCCAAAAGAAAAAACGATAATACATCAAAATTAATTAAAAATGAAATTAAGATAGGAACTCATATGTAAAGGCAAACAGTTTACATATGAGTTCATATCAAGTGTACTTGATATGAACGAATGTGTAATTAAAAATTAATTAAAAATGCAATCGAATGTGTTGAAGATGATTGCTGAAGATGTCAAACAGTTTTGTGCTTCGGATCCCATGAAATCGAACATTATATCATTGACATCAGTAACTCTGATGAAACTAGGAATGTCCTTGAGCCTGACATTTTTCATGCCTGGGATCCAGTCAATTTGTGTATCCAGTGTACCATCATGCATGAATTCATCTGAATAATTGCAAGGAAGGTGAAATTGTGGGGTTATACATAATTATTATGAAGCAGGTGTGGGGGCATATATATATATATATATATATATATATATATATATATAAGACTAAAAGACATTAATTTAAAAAGATCCTTCAACTATAAAGTTTTATACTTTTATTCATAGGGAGGCCTTGGTGTTTAAATCCCATCCCATGACTGGAAATTCATTGAGATCCTAAGGCCTCATTTGTTCAGCGAATTGTAGGCTTGGCAATAGGAATATGTTTCAATACTGCCTCCTCCATGGGAAGATGAGGAAGATCAATCCCTCCATCTTCCTTTTTTTTTTAGAAGAAACGACAATTTTATTGATGCAAAGAGATTAAGTACATTCTCTAGAAATAATCTCCTCTAGAAAGGGAGGTGTAGAAGTAAAAACAACATTGCATGACCTATTACATAATGCCCAACGAGCAAGAGAATGAGCAGCAGTATTCCCTTCCCGATACAAGTGTGAGAAAGTACTTTCAGGCAGCTGAGAAAAGAGAGCCAAAACATCCTCATAAACAACCCGGAGCTGAATAAAAGAATCTTGGATAGAATGCATAGCTTGTACTAACAATAAGGAGTCCGATTCTAGACGAACTGGACCCAAACCCTGGTCAAGAACCAGCCTGCAAGCTACTCTACCAGCTAGTGCCTCCACTTGAGCAGGAGATAAAACCTGATCAAAACTAATGGCCATCCCACAAATAAAAGAACCATTTGCATCACGTACCACATTTCCTGCACCACCAGAATGAGAGTGCACATCAAAAGCTCCATCCATGCAAACACTGAACCAACCAACAGGAGGCTTCTTCCAGGCATGCTTATTACGTGGGACCTTGGGGGGTGAAATATTTGCTTGAAGATAATTGGCATGCCAAACTTGAGCACTAAGTAGGAGAGATTGAGGCTCACAATTTCTATTCTCCCACACTTTATCATTCCTTGCTTTCCACAAAAACCATAGCTTCACCAAAAGACGGCAAAATGATGATTGAGGTAATTTCTCCATACAATGTTGCAACCATTCCTTAAGAGAAAGCGAGGGAGAAAAACCCAACATACCAGACAAATGATGAGTCATCTGCTTTGCAATAGGACAATAACGAAAAATATGAAGAGGGGTTTCTTCCTCATTTTCACATAAAGGGAAAAAAAGCTCCACTTCCACCTTCTTCTTAACTAGATTAGATCTAGTAGGGAGAAAATCTTGACAAGCTTTCCATAAGCAAAGTTTCACTTTACTTGGCACCTTGCACTTCCAAAACTTCTTCCAAAAAGTATCAATAAACTGATGAGGAGAGGAGCTAGAAGTAACCATGACTGGGAGGACCAAACTGTCTCTAGCCACAACATAAGCACTACTCACTGAAAAAACTCCCTTACTATCATAATGCCAAATCAGTTTATCCTCAAGACATCTAAAACTCAAAGGAATTGAGCTAATAACCTCCACATCCTCACTAGGGAATAAACTCTCCAATAAAGGGACATTCCAACAACCATTAGCCACATTAATATATAAGCTGATGAACATACCTCAAAGTGGTAGGGCTCCTAAGTGGTAGTAAGTGCCGAAACCCATGAGGCCTAGGCATCCATCTGTCCTCCCAAATAGCAATAGTAGCACCATTTCCAACTTGCCATCTTGAGCCTAGCTCAACCACTTGCCTAGCAGCTAAAATGCTTCTCCAAGAATAAGAAGGAGCTCCCCCCAAAGAAGCCTCCCAATAAGTTTTAGAATGAAAATACCGTGCCTTGTAGAGCCTTCCCACAAGTGAGTTTGGATTTTCTATAATTCTCCAAGCTTGTTTGGCCAACATGGCTAGATTAAAAGCATAAAAATTATGAAAACCCAACCCTCCTCGGTCCTTTGGGGCACACATATTATTCCAAGAGCTCCAATGAATTTTTCTCCCATTCTCTGAGTCACCCCACCAAAAATTGGCACACATTTGCTGCAGCTCATTACAAAAAGTTTGAGGTAATAAAAAGAAACTCATAGCGTAGTTTGGAAGAGATTGAGCCACCACTTTCAGCAATAACTCCTTTCCCGCACCACTTAAAAATTTTCCTTTCCACCCCGCTAGCCTCTTCCTCAATCTATCCTTTAAATATGAGAAAGTATTCTTCTTGGAGCGCCCCACAAGAGTAGGCAACCCAAGATATTTTTCATGGTACGGCACCAAATCAACTCCCAATAAATCCGCTAAATCATGCTGCCCTTCTAGTGATAAATTACGACTAAAACAAACACTACTCTTCCCAAAATTAATCAGCTGACCTGAAGCTGTAGCATACACTTCAAGAAATTCCTTGATCTGAATACAACTGGCAGGAGTAGCCTTGGCAAAGAGAAAACTATCATCTGCAATAAGAGATGGTGAAGAACCGGAGCTCTTTTGCATATCTTAATCCCCACTAGAGAGCCATTATTGTGCATCCTTTGAATGAGTGAGGAAAACCCTTCAGTACATAAAAGGAACAGATAGGGAGAAAGAGGGTCTCCTTGCCTGAGACCTCCATCTTCCTTTAAAATTATTTTTATTTGTCAATTCGTAACATTAATTATAGAACTTTAACAATAAAAAAAAAAGGGTTTTTGTCCATTTACACCATTTTTAGAGATTTTTTTCCCACTTACCCCATTAAGTTTTTTTAATTCTCTCTTACCCAAAACACTCTACGAAGGTCTTCCCTAATACCCCATTTTAATTTTTTTTTTGTTTTTTAATTTTTTTTAATACCATTTGTTTGGACCCAAAATGAACATTTTGGCCTGACAAGGCATGTGTTGGAGAAATTGAGCCAATGTCAGTGGCTCAAGCTATATATTGTCGACAAGCTCGAAATATATATTTAGAGGCTAAATAAAGCCTACTATGGAAGCATGGAAGCATGAAAAGTTAACTTTAGCACATTTTCCTACTTCGGCTAGGAGAAACCGAGCTAAACAAGGAAAGAGGGGCGGCAGACTGACCAAATGAACTTGAAATGAGCTGAAACTCTGCAGATCCATTCTAGACAGCCCAAGGATCATTTATTATGAAGAGTGCCAGAGATATTTTTGAGTGGAAGGCCTTCAAACAATCAGTCCAATCTTTTGCAGAAGCAAAACTGGAAAACTGGACCTGTAAGAGGTCCAGCAGCGTTTCCGGCCCAACCACTATATGAAAAGCTCTGAAATTTGACCAGGGTGATCTACACTCATAGTGGAACATTTGTTATGAAGAGGTCACGGTCAAAATCGGAATTCTTGTTGGAGAAATAATTGAAGGAATAAAGGGGCAGAAACTGACCTAAAACCAGCTCAATATTCACATGTTCATGTTTCCTACCCACATGAAGAAAGCTAGATGCTTTTCTTTTTTTCCTTGGATATATTTTTCTACTACAATCTCTTTAATAGATCATCATCACTTCCATGTTTCTACACCTTCATGCTTTGCTTTCATTTCATCATTTCTCTATCTTTTCCATATTTTACAAATCACTTTCATACTCCACTTTCATTATTTTTCTTCCACTCATCATTTCACTCTTCTTTTTCTTCCCTATATAAACACCTTCTCCTCTCATTCTAAAACACACATTCACATTCAACAACAACATCTCTAAGATGATCTAAGTTCTCTCTAGAGCAAACCTCTCTAAGAGCAACTCCTCTCCTTCTCTTTCTCTTACCGGTGATCACACTCCTAGTCCTAGTCTTCTCAGAAGCCGACTTTCAGTGCCACCAAACCCTCTGTCAACGTACTTCGGTCCTAGTCTCCTTGGGAGCCGACGGTAGTGCCGCGACCACAACGGTTACAGAACCAGCCAAGCAAGGGTAACGCCCTAGCAACCCAGCCAAGCTAAAGTCACGCTTTAGCAAGATCTCAACACTTCTCGGTGATGTCG
This sequence comes from Rosa rugosa, assembly GCF_958449725.1. Classification (NCBI taxonomy): domain Eukaryota; kingdom Viridiplantae; phylum Streptophyta; class Magnoliopsida; order Rosales; family Rosaceae; genus Rosa; species Rosa rugosa. Next base: position 22,559,321 of record NC_084820.1, on the reverse strand, counting down.
CTCTGCTCAATCTACAATATTGAGTATCGATTGTGTCAACAAGAAGAAACTACAGCAAAGTCCTTACCACAAGGCACAAAGAATCCCGCGACGAGGTTGGTGCTCTCCTCGTCTACAATCGCTTGAAAGAAGTCAGGTCAAGGGACACCCCCGACGACCGCACCCGAACGGTGCTGGCACGCCCGCGTAAGAAAAGAGACTGTTGACCAGCTGCAACAAAATTGGAGCCAAACATTTTGGCACGCCCAGTGGGACCACATCAGAAGTTTTTTCTCTTGAAGCACATTCAACCACCGGGCTTCAAAACAAACATTTTGGCACGCCCAGTGGGACAAGGTTAGAATTTTTTTTTCTTTTCTTGAAGACATTCAACAACCGGGCTTCAAAACAAACATTTTGGCACACCCGGTGGGACAAGGTTAGAATTTTTTTTCTTTTCTTGAAGACATTCAACCACTGGGCTTCAAAACAAACATTTTGGCACACCCGGTGGGACCACATTAGAAGTTTTTCTCTTGAAGCACATTCAACCACCGGGCTTCAAAACAAACATTTTGGCACGCCCAGTGGGACTAAACTAGAGTCTTTTTGTATTCACCATCATTGGGATGCCAGAGGAAAATCTTTACCAAAAGAAATTCCTGAAATCATGCCTGTCTTCGTGCGCATACCTGTCCCGGAGAATGCGAGCATAGAGGAGCGACTTGCTATCTTTCAACAGAACACTGCTTCGTATTATGCGAATTTGAAAAAGGTCCTGGCGGCGCAGCATAAGAGGATGGATGAACTTTTCCAATCGGCCCAACAAGGGTCGCGGCAGACTTGGGAGCAGCTGGCCGACGTGACCCAACCAGCCCAAGAAAACCACCAGCAGTCGATGAATGTCGTTGCGACCCAGCACAAACAGACCTCATCGGAGTTCGCGACCTTGCGCAAAGAAGGTTCCAGCTTGGCTACTCAAGTCAGTTCGCATCAAGACAAATTGGAACATCAAGAAGCTGCTCGCAAAGAGGTCATTTCTGAGACTAACTTGCCTATAGGTGGCAATCAACCTAAGGGTCTCACTGGTGAGTCACAGCCTTACACAGAGGCTATGCATGGAGAAGGTCATCAACGAGATTGTTCTTCGGACAAGAAAGTTGTCTCTGAACAAATATCTGATTTCTCCACTGATCAAGCCAAATACGTGGCTACTGATCAGATGCATGGGGGGCAAGATATGGCCCATGATCATCCCTTTGATCAAAAGAAGCAAGTTCATGATCATTTTAATTGTGACTCTGCTACACGTCATCATGATCATGCAAAGGGTCAAAGGCAGGGCCCACCTTACTATCATCAATTTAGCCTTAGCCATGCTGGACGTCATGGTGGAGTTAATCAATTAAGCCATGACCAACTTAATTATCAATTAAGTTGTGGTCTACAGAAGCCAATCTGTGGCTTTATTAATCAATTCAACTTGAAGTTTTTCATATATTCTTCAAGGCCAAGTGGTGGCTTTGATATATGTGGAGGGCACATCTACAACCCACGTTGCATGAATGGCCAGAACAATTATTTTAGTGGCCAAGTTGTCCTTCGCAACTGTAAATTTGAGTATCATCAATACAAGTTAACTCTTGTTTACAATTATCCAGCAAGTGAAGCTCTTGATGTGAAGAATTCAGACCAGCAAGTGGTTGTCTATAATGGCCAATCTGTGGCTAATCCTGAAGACACCATGTTCTATGACATGGTAGTTGGCGACAAAGCCGATCTTGAAACATCTTCATCTCCAAAAGTGCAATTGAAGATCATGCTTCACCAACCAACAAAGATACTTGGGGGGCAAGATTACCCCTCTCACGAGCCAAATTCCTCCAAATTCTTCAAAGAGAAGTATCTTTGTTCTTTTCCTACAAGCTCTCACAGGAGGGATTTTTACCCTACAAATTTTGATACATCGGAGCTTGGAATGAAGCATAGATGGCCTCCCCCGTGGTCTTCTAGAGGTTAGCCAAACGTGTCGCTGCTAGCTCCTTGCTTTGTTGTTAATTTCCTGTCAGTTTTCAGTTTTTTACCTTTATTTTCATAGTTAAAAAAAAAAAAAAAAAAAGTTGAATTTGGTAAAGGGGTTGTGAATCATAACGGAATAGGTGAAGTCTCTTTTGTTAATATTGGCCTAAACTCCTTATTGGTGCCTAGTTCAGGTCCTTTAAGGTTAAGGGCGGCTTTTATTAACACTTGTTGAACTGTCTTCACACTTATGACCTTTCTCATCTTAGTAAGTATAGCCTATGTGAAATGGTGTCTAGAAAGGGGACAACGTTCATGACAGGTTCTTGAATCCAGAAGTGCGTACAAATGGGCCTAAACCACTATGTGGGAGTAGCTCATGCCAAAATGGATTCTGCCTCTCTTGTTCGCCCTCCCCCATCTGGCCATTTCAGTAAGGTTGCCCAAAGGATTTGAAAGAAAATTTGTGTCTAGACGACTATACTTGGGCCGCATGTCTAAACCTTGATTCACAATGTCTTATTAAAATAAAAATAAAAAAAAATACAAAAAGAGTTTCAAATTTGTGCGTCGCGGAGGATGCAAAAAATTGTGTTCTTGCCTAATAGTGGCTGGAACTTGCTAATATACTTAAGAGGCCATTGGTATTGGTTTGGGCACATATACAAGAGGCATTTAATATGCCTAGTATGGTATTAGCAGTGGAGGAGGTCAAATCAATATTTTTGCCAATAATTGTGGCGAAAGATGGGTTGCGAATTGTTGGCAGCGAAGTGGTTTAAATTACATGGCCTCGCAAAGGATGGTTTGCGAAGGAAGACTGGCGATTAATATATGTATGCTCACTATGTATAATTAAAAGGGAGAGAGGCCACTGTTCAAGTAATTTTAGTCAAGCCAATACAAGTGGCTTTGGAGCAACGACATTATAAGAGCAGTGCTGATTCAAGACCTCTTCAGTCAAGACGAAGACCTTTTGACTTCGAGGTCTGGGGGGCAATGTTTGAACCCAAAATGAACATTTTGGCCTGACAAGGCATGTGTTGGAGAAATTGAGCCAATGTCAGTGGCTCAAGCTATATATTGTCGACAAGCTCGAAATATATATTTAGAGGCTAAATAAAGCCTACTATGGAAGCATGGAAGCATGAAAAGTTAACTTTAGCACATTTTCCTACTTCGGCTAGGAGAAACCGAGCTAAACAAGGAAGGAGGGGCGGCAGACTGACCAAATGAACTTGAAATGAGCTGAAAATCTGCAGATCCATTCTAGACAGCCCAAGGATCATTTCTTATGAAGAGTGCCAGAGATATTTTTGAGTGAAAGGCCTTCAAACAATCAGTCCAATCTTTTACAGAAGCAAAACTGGAAAACTGGACCTGTAAGAGGTCCAGCAGCGTTTCCGGCCCAACCACTATATGAAAAGCTCTGAAATTTGACCAGGGTGATCTACACTCATAGTGGAACATTTGTTATGAAGAGGTCACGGTCAAAATCGGAATTCTTATTGGAGAAATAATTGAAGGAATAAAGGGGCAGAAACTGACCTAAAACCAGCTCAATATTCACATGTTCATGTTTCCTACCCACATGAAGAAAGCTAGATGCTTTTCTTTTTTTCCTTGGATATATTTTTCTACTACAATCTCTTTAATAGATCATCATCACTTCCATGTTTCTACACCTTCATGCTTTGCTTTCATTTCATCATTTCTCTATCTTTTCCATATTTTACAAATCACTTTCATACAACACTTTCATTATTTTTCTTCCACTCATCATTTCACTCTTCTTTTTCTTCCCTATATAAACACCTTCTCCTCTCATTCTAAAACACACATTCACATTCAACAACAACATCTCTAAGATGATCTAAGTTCTCTCTAGAGCAAACCTCTCTAAGAGCAACTCCTCTCCTTCTCTTTCTCTTACCGGTGATCACACTCCTAGTCCTAGTCTTCTCAGAAGCCGACTTTCAGTGCCACCAAACCCTCTGTCAACGTACTTCGGTCCTAGTCTCCTTGGGAGCCGACAGTAGTGCCGCGACCACAACGGTTACAGAACCAGCCAAGCAAGGGTAACGCCCTAGCAACCCAGCCAAGCTAAAGTCACGCTTTAGCAAGATCTCAACACTTCTCGGTGATGTCGCTCTGCTCAATCTACAATATTGAGTATCGATTGTGTCAACAAGAAGAAACTACAGCAAAGTCCTTACCACAAGGCACAAAGAATCCCGCGACGAGGTTGGTGCTCTCCTCGTCTACAATCGCTTGAAAGAAGTCAGGTCAAGGGACACCCCCGACGACCGCACCCGAACGGTGCTGGCACGCCCGCGCAAGAAAAGAGACTGTTGACCAGCTGCAACAAAATTGGAGCCAAACACCATTTTACCCTCACCCCTTTCTTACTTAAAGAAAGAGAGAGAAACCATAGGAAACTTCGCCGAAGTCCGGTCACCGGCCGCCGCCCACCGGATTTTTCCGAAAACCTCTATTGGGGGCAATAGACGTCTATTGGACATCTATTGCCGCCCAATAGACGTCTATTGCCCCCAATAGACGTCTATTGCCCCCAATAGGCGTCTATTGCCCCCAATAGTCTATTGCACCCTAATAGACATCTATTGCCCCCCAATAGACGTCTATTGCCCCCTAATAGACGTTTCAATTACCGAAATGAAAACTAATCTTCCTAAAATTAGACAAATAAAACTTTGATTAAAGAATAAAAATGAAGAGATTGTATCAATTCAAAACGTCTATTGGAAGGCAATAGACGTCTATTGCTGTAACACCCCGAACCCGAATTGAAATTACCAGAATTTCAACAAGTTTACCTTTGATCAGGGGAATTTAACAGAGCCGTTGCTCTTGCATATCGCCTTCCTTCTAGTTGAAAAGGAGGGAGTGCGTACCTCAACGTTTCCTCATCAAACCATGGCTTAGCTGATGAGTTCTTCACGAGAATCAAACATGGTGATGCCATTCTTGGCGTGATTTGTGTCAGCGACAAGAAAGAGCAAGTAGATGAAATTCGCGTGGTTTCGCGAAATTTACGTGAATCTTCGCTTCACAAAGTTGTGATCGGATTGATAATTAATATCGAATCCTATGCCTTGCTATGTTATTTACTGGTGATGTAAAGAAAGAAAGCAGAAAGCTTCCTACAAATTGCAAGAGAAGAGAGAGAGGGGAATTTCTCGAGGGTTCCCGAGAGACCCAGTCTTTCTCCGTCCTTTTTTTTTCTATCCTCTCCTTCCTTCCTTCACCCATATTATCAGAGAGATTAAGAGTATTGGTTTTTGGGCGGCGTCGGTGAGTCGGTGAGTGGATAGAGATGAGACTGTGCGTATGTTCACGAAGCGAGAAGAAGCTTCTCCCCCCTTCCTCAGCTGGTCTCAACTTATAGATACTTAATTTCAATGGTCAAGATTAAGCAGTGATAGACAACGATCCAGATTCAACCACTTAAATTCCCTTTATTTCAAATAAATTTTAATAATAAATAGCTTGAGTATCCGAAAAATTTCACGTAAATTTCCATAGACTCGTCTCGATAGGAACTTTAATACCAACTTACCCAGTCCTCAAATTGGACATTATCACTCATGAAAATTTCAAAAAAAATTTGTCCTAGGCACCCTTAATGATTACCGAGATAATAAAATTAATCTCAAAAATTTCATCTTAACTAATCATATAGTTTGTGTCACAAATTTGCAGGGTATTACAAGCTCCCCCCGTTTAGAAATTTCGTCCTCGAAATTTATCATAATAGTTGGCCATTAATTGCCTCAAAGCGTTGATCACTTCTGGTTCAAGCTCGTAAACTGAAGGTAACAAAAGGTGTTGTGCTTTGGATAGGCATGAAATCAATTCCAAATCCCTATTCAAAACATTAAGCCCTTTCCCGTAAAAACACGTGGGAAGGTCCGCCACACGTGTGGAAGGAAGCCCCGAGATATAATCCACCCGCTCTTTACTCTCTACGCTTAAAAAAACATTTCATCCTCAAAATTTAGAATAATAGGCTATAATTCAAACTCTATATTTAGTAGATAGCTCTTAATCTGTCAGTATGTTCTTTGGACTACTCATCCAAACAACACTAAAATTTCTTGAATAACTGACATTCTGCTTTCTAATTACTAATATATTATTGAGAGAGAGAACACTCGGGGCAAATCTTGCCCGTCCAACAATTTAACTTGTGATGCCATATACATTGCATCAGCCCCATATTATTTCAGGTGGTTTTTTTTTTTTTTTTTTTTTTTTTTGTCTAAAGCAAACTGGATCGTCTCTATTTCCTCTCTATAAATTAGTTTGATAGGAAAAGCATGTAAAGCTTGTTCCACTAATTCTAGTCCATGTGCGATCAGTACCGGCTTGCATTTGCATGTGAACATCATACTTTCTAGTCCATCCTTGTTCCTTAGGATGCTAAAACTACATCATTGTACGACACAAACATTGTATGCCATTATCTTATACTGTGTCGTTCATGCGGTACAGAGCATGACATCTCCTAAACATAGCCCCTATTCCAAATTATTCACACTAGTGGCGAAAGGAGCAAACTCTGAGTCATAATTCAAAACGCAACTGGATATTAGAATTGCATTTTGTTCCTTTGAAAATTAATAGTTGGATATGCATTTTACCACAGAACTCCGGGTTGCCATAAGCAACCATTGTTCTCATACCGTTTACTGCCAATTACATTCATAAAAACTACCACTAATTATGGATCATCTTCAGCTACTTTACCCAAAGCCTTAGGCATATTCAGAAGCTATGAAACTGCTCAAGGAGCCAACTCAAATAATCAACATATTTAATCACACTTATTCTTGTAACACTGACCATATCTTCATGGTATCATTTTCCATTATGCCAAGCACAGCTAACAGATCCAATAGATTCATCAAAATTGATAATTGAGTTGTCCATTGCATTCTTTGGTTATTCTCACAATTACCTTTTCTTTCATATCAGAACGCATCATCATCTTTGACAATAATTTGATCCAAATAGCCAAGTCCAATGTGTTCATCGAGTTTGGCCATTGGCAACATTCATTCAGCATGCTTCTTTTGAATTTGTCAAATAACAATCTCTTTCTTTACTCTTTTTCCCGGTTAGAGCCCATTGCTCGCATTAAGGCCACCGAGCACACCCCGTATTAAGCGGATTCTCGATTGGGTTTTGGGTCTTTCACCCTAGGGAGGCACAATCCATACTTAATTATCCGCTCGAATCCACGAGCCCCAATCAGGTTTAGGGTCTTTCACCCGAGGGAAGTCGATCCCTCCTTACTTATATCCCGGGCCTAACCGGATCAAATTCATTAGAGCTCCAATCGTTCTTTACATTCAATTGGATTCTGCCATTGTTCTCAAACTCATTTGATATCAAGGTATAATTGAATAAAAGAACATACTTACAACTGTAAAAGTAGTATAGAAACTAAGAGGAGGTATATTTACCTGAATATATCTGCTTCCCAGAGATTACTGCATCCTTTTGAGGCTTCCAGTTCCGCGTACTGACTCATTACATATAATTTACATATACAAACTCTTAAAACAGATGATACATTGGTATGGCTACATATACAAGTACAAGAGACAGCATCGTAAACTTTCAGAAACTAACAATTGAAGTCTGCCCCATATACAACAGTGAGGAGAACAAGCACCTCACAAGAACAGTCCACTCCGAAAAAAAAAAACTTTGCTGAATGATCAACAGAGTGTTAGTTCCACAAAAATTAAATGTACCAAGACTCAAATGCTGCATCATGAAATAGGGCAAGTAATAAAGAATATCCGGAATTGATTCAGTTCATATTAGAATACTATAATACTCAAATATAAACAAGAACATTTACCTGCATCCCAGACTCATTGTGTCCTTTACATCAGCCCAATATCAAAATACATAAATACATATCCAGAGAGATAAAAGATAATAAGAAACTAACAGCATTGCTTTCGGCACCCATATATGATAGAAGCAAATAATCAAGCCTTCATCACATCACCCATAACCAACCAAATAATAGCAAAGTAAAGCAATAACAGAACACTGATATAATATCTCAATTATATGACAAACAAGCAGGGACTAAATTTAGTTCTATAAAGCAATGCCTTACTGGGGCGTTCTCTACACCTTGGATCTGTGTCTTGTATGATCCTTGAAGCTTTGCACCAACAATATACATTAAAGTGTACAGAAGTATGTGTGTGTGTATATATATAGATAAACCACAAGACCACCCTTAATAAGGAGAAACAACAACTGAACCACACCGTGTGAAAAAGATCAGAAACCAATAGCTCCCCAAAATGAAAATGTCATCAATTCCATCTTTACAATAAAATAAGTGTGCAAATAATCAAGTTACCGTAATATGATGTAATCAAGATAAAACAAAGTAGCACACCATCACCTTCTCTTTGTACACCGATTATGTGTTCAACTTCCTAATCTAATAATCAAACTCCCGTCAAAACTAGGCTCAGCAAACAGCAATCCAATTCAACCCAAGTTAATAATAACTTAATAAGCTTAATTGCACTCTCTCAAGTTCATACTCACTAGTTAACAGTGATACAAATTTCCTTTTGGTTTGAAAAAAAATAAATTCAATATCTATAACATAGAACAACTACCATAGCACCATGTTGAGAGCATTTAATGATGTGGAAAATTATACACGCACCTAGCAGCAAGAATATCCAAGAACCAAATGTCTAAAAATAAAACTTCAGCAAATACCAAACCAGCAAAACAATATGGTGAGAGCAGAAACTGAGTCGATCTAACACAGAGACTCCAAAAACTAAGCCAAAGAGTTCTCCTGAAGATTTGAGTCTAAAACTGAGTAAAATTGAAACAACCTCTTAAATTTGGTATCAATGAATCAATGCAAAAAGTTTATACCAAAACCCAAAAACCTTGACGGACAATGATTCAAAGCAAACAATCATGCATACTCTTAAAATTATGAAAACTCATACCACGAGTCCATTTCAACCCAAAGTCTATCCCTTAGAAATCATTTCCCCGCTCTGATACCATTTGTAACACCCCGAACCCGAATTGAAATTACCAGAATTTCAACAAGTTTACCTTTGATCAGGGGAATTTAACAGAGCCGTTGCTCTTGCATATCGCCTTCCTTCTAGTTGAAAAGGAGGGAGTGCGTACCTCAACGTTTCCTCATCAAACCATGGCTTAGCTGATGAGTTCTTCACGAGAATCAAACATGGTGATGCCATTCTTGGCGTGATTTGTGTCAGCGACAAGAAAGAGCAAGTAGATGAAATTCGCGTGGTTTCGCGAAATTTACGTGAATCTTCGCTTCACAAAGTTGTGATCGGATTGATAATTAATATCGAATCCTATGCCTTGCTATGTTATTTACTGGTGATGTAAAGAAAGAAAGCAGAAAGATTCCTACAAATTGCAAGAGAAGAGAGAGAGGGGAATTTCTCGAGGGTTCCCGAGAGACCCAGTCTTTCTCCGTCCTTTTTTTTTCTATCCTCTCCTTCCTTCCTTCACCCATATTATCAGAGAGATTAAGAGTATTGGTTTTTGGGCGGCGTCGGTGAGTCGGTGAGTGGATAGAGATGAGACTGTGCGTATGTTCACGAAGCGAGAAGAAGCTTCTCCCCCCTTCCTCAGCTGGTCTCAACTTATAGATACTTAATTTCAATGGTCAAGATTAAGCAGTGATAGACAACGATCCAGATTCAACCACTTAAATTCCCTTTATTTCAAATAAATTTTAATAATAAATAGCTTGAGTATCCGAAAAATTTCACGTAAATTTCCATAGACTCGTCTCGATAGGAACTTTAATACCAACTTACCCAGTCCTCAAATTGGACATTATCACTCATGAAAATTTCAAAAAAAATTTGTCCTAGGCACCCTTAATGATTACCGAGATAATAAAATTAATCTCAAAAATTTCATCTTAACTAATCATATAGTTTGTGTCACAAATTTGGAGGGTATTACAATTGCCCCCCAATAGACATTCAAAATTTTGTTTTCCCGTTTCCTTCAGCCCCATTATTTGGGCACCCAAGAAGCCATCCAACAACAACGCCGACGCATTTCTACCGGCAAACTCGTCTTCGGCGCCGCCAACAACGACGCCGGCCCCAACTCCATGGTCCTCACCTTCGCCAATCCTTTCTGGATCGAAATCTGTCACCAAGTTTGAAGTCGGAGATGAGGGGAGAGAGAGAGGGAGGAGAGAGAAATCACGTCGCAGGGAACCCGCAGCACACTGCCGACGTCGTCGTCGAACTCAGAGAGAGAGAGAGAGAGAGAGCACCGGCTGAAATGTTCATTGCTGCTTCCAGAGGTGGAGAAGGCCCTCAGGATCGGCGATCAATCGGACGGCGTCGAGGACTCTGGCGAGGTAGCTTCGACCGGAGTTTGAGTTCTGCATTCTCGATGCAGTTGGACACCGGCGAGGTAGCTCCGACAGGAGTTTCTTCGTCGTCTTCAGGCGTGGAGATTGCAGATCGGGGAGAGAGAGACACCGGAGGTGGAGATTGGGGAGAGAGAGAGAGTCGGCCGGCAGCGTGGAGAGAGTGGGGAGAGAGAGAGAGTAGAGTGGCATGGATGCAATTTGTTAATTATACAAAGGGAAAAATTGTTATTTCGCTTTAAATTGGGTAAGTGGGAATAAAAATCTCTTGCTGGGGTAAGTGGGATAACTTTGGCTCATTTTGGGGCTTTTGGTCAAGGACCCAAAAAAAAAATAGTACTAAATACTCATACTGTTAAGTTGTACGTAGATGTCAATAATGTTCTAAATATTATTATTTTTTTGTTTGCTTTCCTACGAATGACTACAATGGAAAAAAACAAATCAATAAGTTTCATATCAATTTTGGTATGCATATCGTTGTCCAATAAGTTTAATTAATTTGTTAACTTGGAAAGAATCTTTTGAGGGTAGCCCAATATATCGATAGGGACTAAACCAAACATAGCAAAAATGATTGGGTCCTTGACCCAACGCACAGAATTGAGCAAAAATTATCCCACTTACCCCAGCAATAGATTTTTATTCCCACCTACCCAAATTAACAGCAAATGACCATTTTGCCCTTAACTCAATTAAACAATTACTTCCACTGCCACTCTCTTTCTCTCTCCAGACGCCGGCTTCGATCTGTCTCTCTCCTCTCTCTCTCTTTGCAGAATGACCGTTCTTCTTCTTCTCTCTATGTCTCTCTGTGAAGCGGCCATGGAGTGATTGATCTGCTTCAGATTGTTGATCTCATCACCGGAAAGTGAAATGTCGCCTGTCATGACCTTGACAGCGGCTTCGTCGCCGTCGAAGTTTCCTATGAAAACGGAGGTGATGGTGGGTAGGAGCGAGTTCGGCGTGTAATCACCAGAGCTTTTTAGACCCAAATTGGGTTTGGAAGATTGGAGGAGCTGACCACGGCGTCGTTTTAATAAGAAGAAAAAGGCGGGCGTCGCCCAACCGGAGGCCCGTCCGGCTTCGATGCTCCGTCGAGACTCTCTCCGTCGCCAGGCTCTTCGCTCTCAATTTCGGGTCGGATATTGACCCACATCCTCGTGGGCGGGTTGTTACTCATGAAAGCCTTGTTTGATTTGAGCGTTTTGTTGTTCACGGTGATCATTTTGATCGGAACAGGTTGGTCGGTTTTTAAGCCGTTTTTGCAAGCAAGTTCTGGCCAATTTGGCTTCGGTTGTGAGTGATGAGACTGGGCCGTTTATTAAAGATTGGGTCACCTGGAAATAGGTCTTCTTGTTTGTTGATATCATTTGCTGCACTCTATTTTGGCTTCTTTTTATATTTTAGTATTGAATTTTGGGTGCTTTTTCAAAGGAACGTATTGTAGCTATAGATGAATATGATGCTGGATTTGATTTTGTTGCAAATTTAGGTAATGGTGATGCTACCATTTTTGCCTCTGAACTCATTCATCATGTTTAGAGTACCTGTTTTCCCTCATGGAATTGGATTTAAAAGGTCGCTTATGCTTTTTGATTATACTGTTTTTCATTATCTTTTCTTTTTATTTCTTTTAAAATGAGGGCAGAATGCCAGGTTTGAAAGAAAAATGAAAAACGAAAAGTTCTATTAGGGGGAAATAGAGGTTTATTAAAAGTCTATTGGGAGGCAATAGACGTCTATTGGGGGGCAATAAATATTTTGAATTGATGTAATCTCCTCGTTTTTTTTCTTAATCAAAGCTTTATTTGTCTAATTTTACGGAGATTAGTTCCCATTTTGGCGACCGAAAGACTTTTATTGTCCCTCTATTGGGGGGCAATAGATGTCTATTGGAGGCAATAAACCTTTCCGGTGAGGTTTTCAGAAAAGTCCGTTCCAGCGACCGGTGACCGGAATCCGGCGGCCGGTTACCGGGCTCCGGCAAAGTCCCCTATTGTTTCTCTCTCTTTCTCTCTCTCTCTAAGTAACAAAGGTGAGGGTAAAATGGTATTTAAAAAAAAAAACAAAAAAAAAATCTTAATGGGTATTAGGGAAGACATCCTTAGAGTGTTTTGGGTAAGAGGGAATTAAAAAAAACTTAATGGGGTAAGTGGGAAAAAAATCTCTAAGACAAAAACCCAAAATGATTTTTAATCATTAGGGAATGTCATTGGGAACTTAGAAACAAAGCAATAGAATATACTAGTTGTGTTGCAGTTCTTGCCGGCTTCTTATTGCTAGCTAGACTAGTTGGGAATTCATCATGCATAGTATACATTTTCATGAATAGAAAGCATTTGCTAGGAGCTTCCATCGAACAGAAACCTCAACAAAAAAGAGTGAATGATCAGAAAGGATTAAGTAACTTGAAAAGGAACAATGCCTCGTTTAGCCAGTTCACTATAGTACAGGTAAGCCATGAAGCCACAGGCAGAGGCAGTCCAAAGTTGAACCTCCGGAATCCCTAATTCCTTAGCAGCTTCCCTCCCAAATCCCATCACACCATCTGTGATTACACAACTAACTTGTGGCATTTCACATGATGAATTGATCTTCATCACCAGCTCCTTAAAAAGAGCTAGACAAGTTCTCCTGGTGGAGTCACATAAAGCCGGGACATCTTGTGTCGCATCTTTATCCGAAGGTGGCAGCCCATCCGGTATGGTCTCAAACTAGAAATCCGCTAGGCCCTCAACAGATAAGTCGGAACCTTTTGACTGGACTAAGTGCCGGTGATTGAACTCGGTGTTGACAAAGGTAATGTGGAATCCCCTCGAGTGCAGAAGCTTGGCTAATTCCATCATGGGTTTGACATGGCCTTATGCTGGGTAAGGGACACAAACTGCATGCAGTTTGTTGGATCCTGCTACATCTATTGAACCCATATAAAATGATCTTTACCAAATTTAGAAAGAATGCTAAGCTAGGGTTCAATTTTTTTTTTTCGAAGTGTTCTAATGCAATTGACAGCTTTCCACTTGTGACTAAAGCCTAAAGGCAAAAGAGGGAGAACCGACTTATCCTCCTCGGTGAAAAACTCTCTCTACAGTTTTGAGAATCGGTTAACAGCTTCTCCACCCTCTGTGGTGTGTCTCCACCCTCTGTGGTGTGTTTTTCTTTGAGTTTTGTCTCAGATTCAAGGCTTTCTGTCTCAGTGTACGTCATTATCGTTTTCTTTGCCCCATCCCAATTCCTCTTCAAATGCCCAAATTTACTTCCACTTCTCTCACCCTCATACAGCTCCACCTCTCATGTTCTATCCCATCTTTTTCTTTTTTTTCCACAATCCCCTCACACTCGTTCTCGACCTGGGTATATACACCTAACTCTACACTTGGGAATAGCTGCCGAACCGGTACTCCACCGATGTGTGTGCACGTCACCGGACCAGTGGCGTTGTGTTGCTCGGTGGTCTCCACCACCAAGATTGCCGTTTCTATGTCCTTTGGTACGTCTGTCCTTCTTATGCAGACTGTTCGGGTATGGAGAATGATGGTGGACATACCTCTGGCCTCCGGAAGTGAAGCTTTGGTCGATGCCTTTCTCTCTGCAGCTTGGTGGTCAGCCATGGTGGCTGGTCTCTCTGTGGCAGTTTTTTGGTGGCTTTAGATCTATGGTTGTTTTGGTTGTTGTTGGGCTTTTGGGCCTCGGTTTGTTTCTCTTTTCTGTCTGGTGTAGGTTAATCAAGCTTTTGTCTATTGGGCCTCCAAGCTTAGGACTTTTGCTTCTTTATGCACATCAACATTTATAATTTGTTTCTTTTAATGAAAGAGCTATTTAACCCAAAAAAAAAAGAAAAAAGACAGCTTTCCTCTCGTGGCATTTTATAGAAAATGTATGTCAACTTAGCAGTCTTGGTGGTGGAGACCACCGAGCAACACAACGTCACTGGTCCCGTGAATGCCAATCATAGTATCTATCCTCTTGTGGCATTTTATAAAAAAGACTGCTTGGTTGTTAGATGATAGATACTATGATTGGGTGTGCATCACATCATGAACTCTCTACTACCTTCCATACATAGAGTTCATTAATATGTTGCAACAGAAAGAGAGCACTAAAATGGAATTAAAAAGTACATGAACATACTGATGCACTTTATAGTATAGCAAGTATTTGCCAAGTATGGCATTCATAGAGGAGGTCAATAGGTTTCGTCGGATATGGACAGCATTATATACTGATCATATTCGCATATTCAAGATTCCTTTAGGGAAATAATTAGAGGAGCAAATTTTAATTTCTATATTAAATGTCAAATATCCACATTTTCCATTTCCGATCCTTTCAAATTCATCCATCTAGCCCCGAGAGAAAGCAAAAGATGGAAGTACGGGAACCCCCTTTTCCATAATCAGGAGGTTTCTCTCAAAACTTTTAGTCTGTAGCACTACCTCTCTCCCTCTAACACTATTATAAAAGAAAGCTTGTTGCTACTGGGAGAAGGAGCCAAAAATGACCCAGGAAACCTCAAGGTAAAGATCAAGTTTCATCCTTGCCAGTTGCCAAGATCATCTCTATTACCCAAATAACCTCATCCTAAAGCAAAAATTATGCTATTGTTGGGATCCCTCCTTACTAAACTGATGAGTATCGATCTAACTCTCACATCAAAGTCATTAGTTCTGTGATTTCAATGTGAAAGTGTTGTGTTGCTACGGTTATTGAGTTGGTCAAAACAATGTCATTCCTACGTCATTTTGTTTGATTAATTTTTGGTCAAGTCTTTATTTTTAGATCATTATTATTGAAACCTATAACCACAAATTTGTCCTCATAAGTACCTTAGTATTGACTTTTCAAGAATAGTTTGTTAAGACTTGCATGAAATACCAAAGAGATTTGGTGAGGGTAAAAACGTATTGTTTAATTTTTTGTCTAATTATAGACTTGTGTAGAGTGTCAGTTTCATGTAATGAATAGTTGAGTGTCCCGAGTATTTTTGCTTGCTTTTTTTATATTTGTATTATATATTCTATCCTTTAGCTCAAATCATTTTAATGCAATCATTTTGCATATCAAAATTTGCTAGTCTATGCCAGCGGAATTTACTTCATGAAAAAGTGAAGAACACCACAATCACAATCTCTATATTAAAAATAGGGTTGTTATTTGTTTTGGTAATTATCGAATCGATCGAATACCAGCCGATATTTTAAGTTTGGTAAACCAACGTATTTTTGGTAATCGAAATGGATAAAACAAAAATCGATTATTACCGAAAAAGTTGGTTTGGTTTTGCTAAATACTGAATCTACCGATTATCTAAATATTATCTATATAACACTCTATTTTTCAATACATATACATGTATATTAAGAAATATAAACATAATTATTTTCATAATAGTATTAACATTATTACTAGTACTAGATTTAATAGTACATGTATTTTAAGTAACTTGGTAAATTAAAGATCGTTAAATAATTAGTTTGATATATTGAAAATGACTAAAACTTGATGTCATATGTGATAATATATATATACCATTTACTATATACCATTTACCTCTTTACCTATCTGTTATTGTATTACGTGTGTTATCTTGACACGCGTCGCATGGCTGCTGGTCTCATGGATTAGTTAGGTAGAGTTGTTAGTTAGCGTGATAATTAGGTCAGTAAGCTAATTACTATAAATACCAAAACCCTAATCTCGTTGTAACTAATTGTTCCATTTTATAGAAGCTCAGTTTCTATTTTATGGTTCTCTCTGGTTTTCTCTCAAGCTTATCTTGAAGCTTTTATGGTATCACGAGCCATGGCCGGTCATTGTGGATCTTCGTCACTCTTCCAATCATAGTTCCCGTGTTGTTCTAGTCTTCGGTGCTCTTTTCTCAGCCTTTGGTTCTTCAATTTCGGCTAAGTTTGTTCTTCCTACTTGTTTCGTTTCAGTCTCCGATTTCGATTGTTGATTTAGAGGTTGTTCTTCACATTTGAAGCTCTGGTTTTAGTTAGTCCTTCGGTTTATATCATCACTGTGGTTCAGATCTCGTTCTTGTTACTTGTTCTAAGTTGAAACCCTAGTTTTTGGGATTTAGACGTTACTTTTCATAATCGAAGCTGTGATTCTGGTTCTTCGTTCAGTCGTTTCATCACTTTTGCTCAGATCTGGTTCTTGTTGTTTCTTTGAGCTTGAAACCCTAGTTTTTAGGAATTTCATTTCATTTTTGTGCTTTGCTAGCTGAAATCTCACATTGTTTTCTTATGGCTATTACTCAAACCACTGTGTACCTTCCTAACATTATGTTAGATGAGTCGAATTATCCTATATGGCTTTTTAGACTTGAATCGTTTTTGAGAGGCCAGAATATCTTTGGCTTTGTTGATGGCTCCACACCTTGTCCACCTCAATATATATCACTGCTGCTGATGGTACTCGGACTGTGTCCAGTGAGATGTTGCTTGGAAAACATAGGATCAGAGCATAGTTAATATGCTAGGTCAGACTTTGAGTGCAATTGCTATGTCTTGTGCTGTGCGAAGTAGATCAGCTCATGAGATGTGGTACAATCTTCGTCTCAAATTTGCTGCTCCAAATAGGCAGAACATTTTGCAGCTTAAGTCCACTCTTCAACGCCTCAAGAAAGGGTCAGACAATATAGAGACTTATTTGGACAAGATCAAGGTTGCTAGAGATGCCCTTGAAACTGTGGGTGTTTTTCTTAATGATGAAGATATTGTGGTTACTGTCTTGAGGGGTCTGCCCTCTGAATTTGTTGCCATTAAAACAGTTATCCGGCCTCAATTTGTTAGTTGCTCTATGGGGAGTTCAAAACCTTGCTTAAAGCTGCTGAAGTGGACATTGAGAATGAGTCACAACCTGTTACTCTTACTGCTATGGTTGCACAGTCTTCCACTCCCACCACTCCTTCAACACCAACCACTACCATTTCCACACCATCTGTTTCTCCTACAGTGTCTACTGTCCCTCCTGGCTTCAGTCCTCTTGTTTCACCTACTACCAACACTATTCAATCTCCCATTTCACAGCCAACTTATGTTCCCATACCTGCTGTGCCCTATGGGTATTCTTCATTCACTCCTTTCCCCATGCTTGACTCTACACTTGGGATGACAGGCTTTTATGATGGTCGAGGCAGGGGGAGGCTTGGTGGATCTGGTAGAGGCCCTCACACTGCTGGTAGAGGCTTTACAGGTGGAAACTACAATATTGGTGATTTTGCAGATACCTCTACCAATGCTTCATAATCTGGAAATACCTTTTCTTGTCAATTGTGTGGCAAAGCTGGTCATGGAGCTAGGACCTGCAGGACATTGTCTCAGTATCAGCCCTTTGTGCAGCCCCACCTTGTTGTCAACTCTATTGCAGGTGTGGAATGTCAATATTACAAGAGAAAGAACCATACTGCTGATAGGTGCTATCATATTATTGGTTTTCCAAATCAACAGCAACCACAACATCCAATTCATCCATCTGCCATGTTTGCATCTTCTTTAACAACCTCAGTTCTGGCTTGTTGATTATGGAGCCACAAACCACATGACTAGTGAAGTCCAATTGCTTAATAATGTTGCTCCATACACTGCCTCAGATACAGTTGAAGTTGGTAATGGTAAACAACTCAATATCACTCATATTGGTAATACAATTTTTGGTTTACTCAAGCTTGATAATGTTCTGCTCATACCTGAATTGGCTGCTCATTAACTTTCCATCTATCAATTGTGCAAACAGAACAATTGTTCTGTTTGGTTTGATGAGTTTATGTGTGTGATACAGGACAAGGTGCTAAGAAGAATCATATATCAAGGACTGAGAAAACAAGGGCTGTACCCCATACCATTTGATCTGCCACTCAAGTTTGGTTCTACATCATCTTCTATTGTTCCTAGTTCTTTTTCCAAGATTGCATATGTTGGGAAAACTATAAAAAATTTACTTTGGCATCGAAGACTTGATCACCCTACTAATGAAGTAGTCAAAAGTATGTTGAATAAGTGCAAGCTTTCTGGTGACACTACTGCTGATTCTACACTTTGTGAAGCATGCTTGCTTCGTAAATTTCACAAGCTTCATTTCCCAGTTTCTCAAACAAGAAGTGAAGCACCTTTTGATATAGTCCATTTTGATATTTGGGGCCCTGCTCCTCATTTGTCCTTTGATGGCTTTAAGAACTTTGTAATTTTCATCGATGATTGTACTAGGTATACTTGGAAGTTTCCAATGAAAAATAAATCTGAAGTATTTTCTTACTTTTAGTCTCTTTGTGCCTTTGTCAAAACTCATTTTTCCACAAACATTAAAACCTTGCGTAGTGATGGGGGAGGTGAATACACTAGCTTAGTGTTTCAGACCTTCTTAAATGCTAATGGGATTCTTCATCAGTTCTCATGTCCCTATACACCAGAGCAGAATGGTATATCAGAGAGAAAGAATAAATATATAAGGGAAACAGCTGTAACCCTTTTGCAAACTGCTTCTCTCCCTTCACCTTTTTGGTATCATGCATGTGCTCTTGCTACATACCTCATTAACAGAATGCCTACTACTATCCTACAAATGCTTTCTCCATTTGAAAAATTGTACAATAAGGTTCCCTCAGTTGATTTGTTAAGGGTATTTGGATGTGCTTGCTATCCTCTCATGACACCCTATAGGACTGACAAGCTTCAACCCAAAACCGCAAAATGTGTCTTCATTGGGTTTGCAGCTGGGTACAAAGGCTATATTTGCTACAACTGGGTCACAAGAAAGTGTATTATTTTGAGACATGTCTTTTTTGACGAAACATCCTTTCCTTTCGCTGGCTCTCAGTCTTCACATGGGTCAAAGCTACAGCAACCTTGTGTACAGCCCTATTCTTCAACTACTCAATCTCACACGCAGCCTACTATCCCAGCACCTGTCCTACACTCAACAACACATGCTACTACTGCTCCCTTGTTAGGCCTCCTATCTCTTCTACTACATGTCCTAATGCTACTATTCCTGCACATGCTGCTACTAAGTTCATGTGAACCTCTACTACATGTCCTAATGTTACTATTCTTGCACATTCTCCTACTAATTTCATGTCAACATCTACTACATGTCCTAATGCTACTATCCCTTTACATGCTCCTACTAATTTCACGTCAACCTCCACTATGAGCTCTCCCTCTCATGCATCTGACACACACACTGTCATCCACTTTGATGAAACTGAAGGCTCCATTGATATTAGTTCTCAACCTGGAATTGGTCTATCTATTGAATTAGAATGCTCTTCTTTACGCCCTACTAGTCAAATATCCAATTCTAATATTTTACATCTTGTGGAGGGGTTAACTGATGCTACAACAAATGGCCATCACATGTTGACTAGACGCAAACAAGGGATTGTTAAGAAAAAGGCTTTTCTCTCTGTTCTTTCTTCTACATGTTCAGACCCTACAATCTCAAAACCTTATTCAAACAAAACAGCTCTCAAAGTTCCAGCTTGGAAGTCTGCTATGCAAGAAGAATATGATGCTTTAATCAATCAAAATATGTGGACATTGGTTCCACTACCCCCTGATAAAAATCTCGTATCTTGCAAGTGGATTTTTAAACTAAAGAAGAATGCATATGGCTCTATTGCTCGACATAAAGCTCGACTTGTTGCTCGAGGTTTTAGCTAGGAATATGGTATCGATTATGATGAAACATATTCACCTGTGGTTTGACACACAACTGTACGTCTGATCCTCAGTATTGCAGCCTTTTATGGTTGGCAATTACATCAACTTGATGTCAAGAATGCCTTCTTGCATGGTGTGCTTAATGAAGAGGTGTACATGACACAACCTCCTGGTTTTGAAGACTCACAGCATCCCACTCATGTTTGCAAGCTTCAAAAATCTCTCTATGGTCTTAAGCAGGCACCTCGAGTCTGGAATGAATGGTTTACCTCCTTCTTACCTTCTCTTGGTTTTAAACCTTCATATGCAGACCCTTCACTTTTTACTCTTGTATCTGGCACTTCCAAGGCTTATCTACTCCTATACGTAGATGACATCATACTTACTGGCAATTGTGATAAACTCTTAGCTGAGATTAAAACCTCCTTGCAACATGAGTTCGAGATGAAGGACTTAGGTCCCCTTCGTTATTTTCTGGGACTAGAGATCACATATCTATCACATGGCCTATTTGTGTCACAACAAAAATATGCCAGGGATCTTATTCACAAAGCAGGGTTGGATGATTGTCATTCTCACATTACACCATGTCAGTCCAGTCTCAAGCTTCTCAAAGACCATGGCACACCTCTCTCCTCCAATGACGCTGCTCAATTCAGAAGTCTTGTAGGTTGCTTGTAGTATCTTACCTTCACTAGGCCTGACATTGCCTTTAGTGTAAATTCTATGTGTCAATTTTTGCATTGCCCCACTGATCAACACTTCAATGCTGCTAAACGTATACTCAAGTATGTCAAGGGCACATCTAATTATGGCATTGCCTTCAGGAAGGGCTCTTCTTCTTCTTCTGATGCAAGTCTATCACTTCAAGTCTTTTCTGATCACAATTTCTCCCTTCAAGCCTATAGTGATGCAGATTGGGCTGGGGACCCAATGATCGAAAATCCACCACAGGCTTTGTCATTCTCCTTAATGGTTCTCCAGTTTCATGGTGTAGCAAGAAGCAAATCATTGTTTCTCGATCATTTACAGAGGCCGAGTATCGTAGCATGGCTGATACAACCTCTGAGCTGCAATGGCTCAAGCTTCTTCTTGCTGATTTGCATCTCACCCTTGACTCTACACCTATTCTTCACTGTGACAACATCTCCGCTCTTGCTCTTACCACAAACCCTGTGCATCATTCCAAGCTGAAACATATTGAAGTCGATGTCCATTTTACATGAGAAGGTCAGAGATGGTTCAATTCGACTCCAATTTGCCTGCTCTCAAGAACAGCTCGTTGATCTCTTTACCAAGGGACTTTTTTCTCCTCAACACACCTATTTGTGCTCCAGCTTGAAGCTTGGTCCCCCACATCAAGCTGAGGGGTGATAACATATATATACCATTTACTATATACCATTTACCATTTACCATTTACCTCTTTACCTATCTGTTATTGTATTACGTGTGTTATCTTGACACCGTCGCATGGCTGCTGGTCTCATAGATTAGTTAGGTAGAGTTGTTAGTTAGCGTGATAATTAGGTCAGTAAGCTAATTACTATAAATACCAAAACCCTAATCTCGTTGTAACTAATTGTTCCATTTTATAGAAGCTCAGTTTCTATTTTATGGTTCTCTCTGGTTTTCTCTCAAGCTTATCTTGAAACTTTTAATATGTACATAAGACCAAAATACTTGAAAATAATTTATATTACAAAGATATACTTGTTGCAAAGTTGGTATATCGAAAATCGAAGTACTGAATTTAGTAGTTATGATTAAATACTGAACATTTTGGTTGGTAATCGGTAGCTCTATTTTGAAACCGAAATCTTTTAGTTTTGAAGTTAGTAAGGCCTATAACTGATTCGAACTGATTGAGTGATACCCTTAATTAAATTTGTTATCTGCATCTTGAAAAAAAGCAGTACCAAATTATTGACTGCGTAACCACAAGTGGTAACCTTGGGTGGTGATGAACTCATGATGCTTTGATCGATACACAATCAATAATGTTGATTGTGATGTGAATAATTGTTCAATTTTGTCCTTGATATTTCATAGTCCCATCGATAAATAAACCAATAATGGGCGACTTCATTTCATTTCTTGGAATTATTGGGTCGTAGATCATGCTTTACCGATCAGTTGGATTCATCTCTCTGTAAATTCTGGGCAACTTGTTGTCCGTCCATTTCTAGAATTATTTGCGCTAAACCAAAACCAGCTTGATAGGGTAATCCTAAAGCCGCATGCAGCATATTGCTCAGTAGCCTTCAGGCAATCAGGCTAAAACGACCTTACATCCCTTTGGAAACATCACATCGAAAACCCAAAATATCCAATTTCAGCCTCTAAACAACGTATTCATATATATATATGAATATGATAATTGATTAAAACTTATTTAGCAATTACAACCCAGATTGCTGGCATGAGGGTTATGATTTATGAATCTAGGAAGATGATGCGGGAAGCGTGAACATGATAGTAAGAGGCCCCGTCAAGCGTCAAAAGCCATATGAGTTGAGCTAGAATCCACTAGCAATTACGGGCACAACCGTAAGAAACATAGATAAACTTCTCTAATATTTGATTTTTTATTGATAACTTGAATGAAAATTACAATCTAAGAGGTGCCTTATATAGGGCACATAGCATAAACCTAATACAACTAGAAAACAAAAAGAACAATTTATTATAGACTAAAACTAGAAAAACATAATTAAACTTAATTAAATAAAAATAAAAAATAGAATCCTAGATACGAAAGAATATTACGCAAATATGTATTTAGAATCTCAATCAAGATTTTGCTCGAGAATCCCGATATATCCAAAAGAGTAATTTCTGATTAATTCCATCATTAAGAAGCCTATTTGAATACCAATTTCCAATATTCAAATCATTCTTCTTAATGTGAAGACGCTTCTTTCTTTTCGAGATTTTTTGTTGAAATTGGCAAAAATCTCGTCCTACATCAGTCTCCTCCACTTGAAAAGAACTCGACCTCGAGTTCCTCTTGAATGCAGCTCGATCATTAGTAGGAATAAAACATGATAAGCCATCAACTTCAATATTCTCGAATTTAAAAGGTATCACCATGAATTCAATACCGAAGACAAGTTTAGAATAAGTATCTTGAAATTTGAACTCCTCCACTTGAAAAGGAATGGGCATTGACTTCTCCTTGTGTTGATCTTGAACACAATTAGGCATGCATGACATGGATATCGATGTGATGAATGAATCAGCTTCCTTGTCTTTAATGAGTTTCTCTTCAATCTTCAAAGTGGCTTCTTCATGTTCCTTTTCACACACCTCAGGATGGTCATTCTTGATGTTCTTCCTTCCAGGCTTGATTTTAATTTTGTGTGACTCCCACCTAAATAAATAGGTGTTGTCTTTAATTGCAATAACCAACTTTGACGCTTTCATGCCATGGTCTTCCAAAAAGCACATTAGTGTCGTCCATATCAATCACATGACAAGTAATCTCTTCTTTATAAAATTTTCCCATAGAGATAGGAACTTTACAAACCTCTGTTACTTGTGCATATTCATCCTCCCTAAATGGAATCCAGTATGGATCATTCAGCTTCACTGTCGGTAATTGAAAATAATCCACAACTTTGTTTGCTACAAAGTTCTCTCGTAGACCACTGTCAATTATTACAGAGCATATCTGGTCTTTGATGACACATGTAGTTCGGAAGTCGTCGTAATCCGGTGTTGTGAATATCTAACGTTCCATGTTTCTTCTTTTTTTTTTTTTTTTGGATTCATGAGGTTGTCCTAGGGCGAATCCCTTGGCATGTTCCTCTTCAACAAAACATTTTTTGATAGATACTCTACGACTAGCGTCGTTGAGGTTGGTGGTAGTGAACTTCTCCCTTGGATTGTCGTCTGCTAAGGAGCGGGCGATACCCGCTCTGATACCAAATGATGCTGGAAGCGTGAACACGATAGTAAGAGGCTCCGTCAAGCGTCGAAAGCCATATGAGATGAGCTAGAATCCACTAGCAATTACGGGCACAACCGTAAGAAACGTAGATAAACTTCTCTAATATTTAATTTTTTATTGATAACTTGAATGAAAATTACAATCTAAGAGGTGCCTTATATAGGGCACATAACATAAACCTAATACAACTAGAAAACAAAAAGAACAATTTATTATAGACTAAAACTAGAAAAACCTAATTAAACCTAATTAAATAAAAATCAAAAATAGAATCCTAGATACGAAAGAATATTACGCAAATATGTATTTAGAATCTCAATCAAGATTTTGCTCGAGAATCCCGATAAATCTAAAAGAGTAATTTATGATTAATTCCATCATTAAGAAGCCTATTTGAATACCAATTTCTAATATTCAAATCATTCTTCTTAATTTGAAAACGCTTATTTTTTTTCGAGATTTTTTGTTGAAATTGACAAAAATCTCGTCCTACATCAGAAGAGCACATTTAACCTTTACATGCAGCCATACAGGCTACCTACTACGTTTGAATGCCGCCTCTAGCTTCACGAGTCACGACTATTCTCTTTAGTTGTTGTAGATTATTATATGCAATAGTACGTTATCATTTTGATTTTACCAAGGAAACCCTTGTTCTCTATCTGTTAGGCAGTAGGCATGGACTTGAATTCAGCACTCAGAGCCTGCATCTGGGCAAAACTAAGCAATTAAAAGGAGCCAAATGATCGATGATGGAGCTGACACTTGAATTCAATTTAAGCAACCACGTACATTAATTTGGCACTTTAGGTTAAGCAACAACTCCATATTTTTTTTTTTTTGATGACACAACTCCATATTTATTCACTGTGGTCCTTCAGATTCAATTAGTTCCAACTCCCTTAAACTTGGACCCGCAAGTATTAACGACTATATTAACAGAAACGTACTGAGATTGGATGGCTTTTGGCAAAGATAGTGTGACAATTCATTCTTGTTTCATCAATTATTTGTGGAGTCACATCATCAACTATTAAGCTTAAGAATCAGTCCAGTATACATGTGATTGATAATTCCATATTGTCCTCGATAGATATGTGAATGGTTCATAGCCTTTGCTCTGTGCCACTTGGATCGAGTTGATTGAGTTCTTCAAGATTTTATACATTAATAATTTTGTGCCGGGTCAAGTTTGATTTGAGTTAATGAAAATAACTTTCGCTTCACTTATTCGGTTCAGTTGTCTGTAATGAACTCGATTCAATTAGTATTATGTATGTTTTAATTTGGAAATGAATATATATTTTGTATATCACTACATGCGTTTATATATATATATATAGGGCACTTCCAGTAAGGAATCCATTTTTTTTTGTCTTTTCTAGGAATAGGGCATTAGACCAATTTTTCGATCACATTTCGGTATTTGAACCATTCAGTTTTTAGGTCCTAATGTGTAGATCATTTTTACAAATTTTCAACCAAATCGGTGATCGTTAAGGTATCAAACTAGATTAAATTAATGAATGAACCAAATCTGTCAAACTTGAACTGTTCATACTTATAATCTTAAATCGCCATTTTAAATGCCTTAACGATAATCAATTTGGCTGAAAATTTGCCGAATTGATCTACACATTAGGACCTAAAAACTGAACGGTTGAGATGCCAAAATATAATCGAAAAGTTGGTCTAATTCCCTATCCCTAGAAAAGACAAAAAAATGGATCTCTCACTAGAAGGGCCTTCTATATCTATATATATATATATAGACACACACACGACCTTCTAATGAGGGATCTCTTTTTTTGGTCATTTTAAGGGATCACTTATTATACTCACTTTTCGATTACAGATATATATCTCAACTATTCAGTTTTTAGGTCTATATGAGTAGATCACCTTTATAAATTTTTAGCCAAATTGATAATTATTAAGGCATTCATAACTGTAATTTACAGTTATAAACATAAACAGTTCAGGTTTGACAGATTCGGTTCATCCATTTATTTAATTTAATTCGACACCTTAACGATCATCAATTTGACTGAAAATTTACAGAAATGATCTATACATTACGACCTAAAAATTGAACGGTCGAGATGCTGAAATGCGATCAAACAATGGGTCTCACAAGAGATCCCTTAAAATGGCAAACAAAGAATCCTTAGTGAAAGGGATATATATATATATATATCAGTATCGTGCATGAGACAACCCAGTGCATAATATGTACATTGGATCGGTAAAGTCATAGAAGATGACTAAATTATAGGTCTTGGTCAAAACATAGGACTGCTTTTTTGTCGTCTTGTTATCTTGCAATATGTACAGTTTTAGTACGTGGAGAGTAGTTGGGAGATTAACGTAAATCATAAATGTAACCGAAAACCGAAGTTAAGATCGGAATGTTTTTTTTTTTTTTTTTTTGGCAATCGAAATGTTGCTATAAAAGCAAGATTTGCGTAGCTACTTTCATATTTCATAAATTAAGATGGGTTCAACACAGTTAGGAGCCAAAGAACTCCATGCAGTCTGCGTCCCTTTCCCAGCACAAGGCCATGTTAACCCCATGATGCAATTAGCCAAGCTTCTGCACTCCAGGGGATTCCGCATAACATTTGTCAACACCGAGTTCAACCACCGGCGTTTAATCCGGTCCAGAGGTTCTGACTCGGTCAAAGGACTACCGGACTTCCAATTCGAGACCATACCGGACGGGTTGCCACCTTCAGATAAAGATGCAACACAAGATGTCCCGGCTTTATGTGACTCCACCAGGAAAACATGTCTAGGCCCTTTTAAGGAGCTGGTGACTAAGCTCAATTCTTCATCTGAAGTGCCACAGATTACTTGTATAATTTCTGATGGTATCACGGGATTTGGGAGGGAAGTTGCTAAGGAACTAGGGATTCCTGAGGTTCAGTTTTGGACTGCTTCTGCTTGTGGCTTCATGGCGTACCTGCAATACAGCGAACTTGTTAAACGAGGCATTGTTCCATTCAAAGGTACTTCATTCTTTCTGAGACCTAACTATTGAGATAAATAAAATATGGGATGATGAAAAAGAGATATACATCACCATTGAGTACAGAAAATCAATCTAAACCCAAATTAAAGAACAATTTCAAATGAGTTTTGTTTATGTTTTATTTATTTATGTATTACTTGGTCTTAATCTAGGTGTATAGTCAGTATGAAAAGTCATATACATTGATTTTTTTTTGTTTTTGGCTTGAAACTTCTTCTTACAGTGTTGTACATGGAAGGTTGAGTGAACCAGATCTAGATCTAGAGCCACCCCTTACAAAATATCTCATCCCACTTGTGAACTAATCAACAGAGACGTACGAAAACAGGCCTTGTGGAAAACGAAAAGAAAAGAAAAACAGCTAGAGATAAACAAGCACCAGGTCACCAGTAGAACGACAAATAACATCATTAACAGTCCTATGATTGAGATTTAGACATTTGGTGCAATGGACACATGATCGAGTCTGAAAATACAGTCGTGTCTTATCGGCCTCATTACTACAATAATTCGTATGCCCTTTATTCTAGTGCAGAAATGGATAGGCTTCTCTATGTAAGGCTGGCCACTAAGGTTCATTTGCAGAATTGCAGGGAACGTGGGTGGGGGTTCTTGGGCCTTTGTCATGTAGAACGAGTAGATCTTAATGGCAGGCTCTACGTACATTGGATAGTCTCTCCTAAGTTTTGCTCCTACTCTTGGCTTTCAATTAAGCAACCTGTTCTCCCTCTCATATTGTCATCTTTGCATGTACTTATACTTCAGTGTACGTTCTAAAGTAATAAAATATAAGTTTTACCTTACAACTGAAAACTAAATTGATAGTATAAATTGAATAGTAACTGTCTTGAATTTAGATATTTGTTGTCCAAATTTACTATTATAATACCGTAAAACATTAATATTATCTACTCACATTTTTGCCTTGTATGCATTTCGATCAGATGAAAGTTTCATGCAAGATGGTACACTCGATAAGCCAATTGATTGGATCCCAGGCATGAAGAATATGAGGCTCAAGGACATCCCTAGCTTCATCAGAGTCACTGATGTCAAAGACATAATGTTCGACTTCTTGGGATCCGAAGCACAAAACTGCTTGAAATCCTCTGCAATCATCCTCAACACGTTTGATGAATTTGAGCATGAAGTGTTAGAAGAAATCTTAGCCATGTTTCCCAACATTTATACAACAGGTCCACTTGCTTTGCTTGGTAGGCACGTGCCTGAAAACAAATTGGTCAAGTCCCTCAGCTCAGGCTTATGGAAAGAAGATGCAAAATGCCTCGAATGGCTTGACAAACAGAAACCCGATTCGGTTGTGTATGTGAATTATGGGAGCGTAACTATGATGACAGACCAACATTTGAAAGAATTTGCATGGGGGCTTGCAAATAGCAAGCACCCTTTTTTGTGGATTGTTAGGCCTGATGTGGTAAAAGGGGATTCAGTTCTCTTACCCGAAGAATTTTTCGAGGAGATTAAGGATAGGGGTTACATAGTAAGTTGGTGTCCACAGGGGCAAGTGCTAGCACATCCATCAGTCGGGGTTTTTCTAACACATTGTGGTTGGAATTCTACTATTGAAACTATATCAGAGGGTGTGCCTGTAATTTGCTGGCCTTTCTTTGCTGAGCAACAGACGAATTGTCGTTTCCTGTGTACTGATTGGGGAATAGGTATGGAGGTAAACAATGATGTTAAGCGCGACGAGATTGAAGCGCTTGTTAAGGAAATGCTAGAAGGGCAAAAAGGCATGAAGATGAAGCAAAAGGCAAAGGAATGGAAAAAGAAAGCAAAAGAAGCTACTGCTATTGGAGGATCATCTTACAATAATTTTGACAAATTTATTAAGGAGGCTCTGCAGAAGGAATAACTTTGATCCTTATTTCTAAGAACTGATCAAAAAATGTTTAGCAAATCTTTTGATGTCACCTTTGGCTTATGAATAAAATCAATGTTTCTTTCCTCTTTGTCTTTGTATTTGTAATCAACTCAAGATTGCTTTGGCAAATTTAAGAACAACCCCAAAGCAGAAATGAAGATTACTTTGCTCTAGTCGACTCTGGATTCCAAATCTTCAAGATGAAGGTGACTCTTTATTACTAATTAAGATAATCAAATATTCAAATGTATCTACAAGGTGCCTTGGAGAATTGACTTTTGGGGAGAATATCAATCATCTTTCTACTCATTTCGTCAATATTTCCTTCATTCATGTTTACCGAGAAGCTAATGTGGTTGTTGACCATTTTGCTAATCCAAGTCAGAAATTATCTCAACATAGTATATGGTGTAGTCAGTCCCCTCTTCAATCCTTTAGGTTTTACATTTTGAATCTTTGATTAGTGTCTGTATATGATCCCACGAGGATCTGCTTTTTAATGTATTTAACTTTAAAAAAAAAAAAGCATTTGATCAAAAGGTAAAAATCCATTGATCTATAATTCATGTAAGTATTACAATGCAAGTAAACACTTTAAAATGAGTAATGCTAGATGAACTATATTTTTAGGTATACCTCAAAAAGAATTATATTGGTTGCTGAAAATTATCATACACGATGACTAGAGCTCTGCTGCCTTTCCCTCTTGGAACCCTAGCGGCGTCGACTAGAGCCGCTGGACATGATGTCGGCGCTTTTTCGCCAGCCACGTTCGGATTGCCAGGCTCAACCTAGAGCTTTCTCTCACCACATGTTCTTGGTTTGGCTATTATGCCTGTCATTGGTTCAGTCACTACTACAAAAAATGCATCACACAACGGTGTATAACCGTTGTCCCAAGAGCAAAGTTTTGTCGTCTATCTCGGTGTTGTGTGATCACAACACTCAGACAACTGTGAATCACCGTCGTGTGTTGATCATAGGGTCGACGCAAAAGACAGAACCGTTGTCCCAAATCTACCCATGCCAATGCTAGAAATTGGATGCGCGGCATGCGCCGCATCCAATTTGTTGATTCAATGGCTACTCACACAACAGAATTAAGTTTCCAGCTGATGTTGGTTGTCTAATCAGACAACAGAAATATTACGAACTGTTGTTGGATAATCTTTACCACTACAGATATTTGTATATAACTGTGGTGTGATAGTTGTAATCATATTTGCGACCAACCAATGGTAGTTGTGTGATTCAGGCCCAGTTTGGCCCCGAGGTCTAAGCTGCTTAAGCTGCTTATTCAATAATTTAAGCTGGATGAGGTGTTTGGTAAAACAAGAGATTATGGATTATAATTCAATCTCCCACTTCCCAATGTTATAATTCACAAGTTGCAAAAGTGATGCTTCTGATTAACAGATTTCAAAAGTTGAGATCATTTACCTATATTGCCCTCATCTATATTCCAGCTTCGAACTCAGTTTCCCAACACTGCCGAAACTGGTTTGAAGATGGACTGAGGATTCGATGCCTACAACCCAGCAAGTTCGTGACTTCCAACTCCAATCGTGGTCAGCTTTCTTCTACAGATGCAACGAAGCCAGGACTAAGCCGAGAAGAGCCGGAAAAGTCGCCGGCGTCGAGGAACCGCGACTGAGCCGAGAATTCCCAAAAACGAAAATCATCAGAACCTAATCGAATTCAGAAACTAATCACACAGGCATGTAGACCATGACGAGAAGATGAGGTTTCATACCACATGCAAGCCAATCGGTGGCCGGAGTCGCCGGAATTCGCTGAAACTCGCCAGAGCAGTTGGACCTTCTCACCGTCGATTCTTCTTCGTCGTCTGGTGCATGGACGATCAAAGGCCACAGGCGTGACGGGTACGAGGAGACGAAGAGGATGGTGCCCGTGCGCCGTCGTGGGGTGGCCGGAGGTGAAAGTTTCGGTCAGGCTTCTCTTCTGGGTCGGTGGCCTTCTGACTCCAAGCTCCCTCTCTTGAGCTTCTAGGCCAATCTGGTCTGTTTCCTTTCCTTTTAAGGCCAAATCAACTGACCAGATTGGATGGTGGAGGAAATTGACGGCTCAGATCGCGCCACTTGATTTCTATTTCCTTAAATAAATTTTCAAAACCCCAGAACTTCAGAAAGTCACGATAAATGGTCCGGGTATCCGAAAAATTCTCCGAAAATTTCCCAGAACTTCAGAAAGTCACGATAAATGAATGAGTAGAGTATAACTTATAAAGATAATAAATGTTATTATTTCTAAAAATATATATAAGTAACATCATTTTAACATCATGTCCTTTTTGGTCATTTTCTAAACTCACAGCACTTTTATACTAAAGTTTACCAAACACTTAAACACTGCTTTTGTACTCACAGCACTTTTAAAAGCACAGTTTACCAAACACCCCGCTACTTAATTTCACAGCTGATTATTCTCACAGCACAGCTAAAGTCGATTTTAAATTAATCACCTCGGGGCCAAACTCGCCCTCAGAATAAACATGTACTCATACAATGTAATTTACTAACTATTGTTTGTTCATTATCGATTATTTGCCTAAAATATTTGCACAAAAATAATGCTCCAAATATATTTGCATAGAAACAATGCTCCAATATATTTGTAAATTATCCATACACTCAAAGTTTCTAGACCATAAAACCAACAAAGAAAGCATCCTAACTGCACCATTTCAAACCATCTTGTGCACTATATTCTAATTTGCATCACCTCCAAGCTTGTTGTGAAGCTTTGGAAGTGGCACACTGCAGCAGAAGAGAATGATACAGTACCTGCATGTAATGGAAAAATAAATCAGTACTAACAATTTTGATCAAGTATAAAACCAAGACATGATTTGTGCTTTACAAAACAAATCTGGATCAGTGGTAGTGAAAGAATAAAAGGCTATGCCTTTGCCAAAGCATTAACAATTTTCTGGGCAGCAAAGGGAGCCACGATTTAATTTCATTGTCCAGCTTAGTCTCAGTAACAAGATCAACAGCAGTGTGAAGAAGAGAGCAGGCGGTAGAGAGGACAAGGTGGTCTGCAAGGAACAGATAAATAATTAATGAAATGCACTTTCTTGTCATCATTTACCCAAAACTGCAAAAAATTTGAATACCTTTGCCAACAATGCCTTCAAGAGCCTGCAATGTACTTAGGGAGCCTGCAATGCCTTAAAGTTTTTTTCCCTTTTTAATTCAAAAAATAATATGAAGTCATAAATAACTAATTATAGAGAAACTGTTGGAGATGCAAACTAAAACTGACTAGCTACTTTAGTTGCATTTACTTGTGTTCCTATGTTTTACGGTTTTACCATAGGTGTGACATAGGCAAGTAAATGAAGAGTACAAGAAGGAAATGCTGAGAGTAACGGACAAGCTATTGGAGGTGCTTTCAGAGGGTCTAGGCCTGGATAGGAAGGTATTGAAATCCCATATGGGAGATGGAGAAATGGAATTGGAAATGAAGATAAATATGTACCCGCCATGCCCACAACCCCAACTAGCCCTTGGCGTTGAGCCTCAGACCGACATGTCCGCCCTCACCTTACTGGTTTCAAACGATGTTCCTGGTCTTCAGCTGTGGAAATTAAGATGACAATTGGGTTGCTGTGAATTACCTGCCAAATGTAGTCTTTGTTAACATTGGTGATCAGATGGAGGTCTTGAGCAATGGTAAGTACAAGAGTATTCTTCACAGGAGCTTGGTGAACAAGAAGCGGTTACGCATGTCGTGGGCAGTGTTCATTGTGCCGCCACATGAAGCTGTGATTGGGCCTCTGCGGGAGCTTGTGGACGAGCAAAATCCTGCCAAATACTCAACCAAAACATATGGTGAATACCGACACCGCAAATTCAACAAGATCCCACAGTAGATGAGTGGTTTAGTTAGTATGTTTCTCATTGGGACTCGATAATTTCTTCACAGGTTTATATGTTTTGCTGTCTAAGTAGGTAGAGTGGGGATTCATGATGCATTCTCTGCACTTAGTAATTGAATCTTATGAGGGTCTTTAGAATTTTATGTCAGTCCACTGTCGTTATCAATCTTTGTTGTATTAATGCTCCAATAATGATGAACTCATGAACCCAATATGAACTGTTTCAATATTTGATTATGAGTATAGACAGATGCCATTGTATGTGCAAGATATATATATATATATAGGATATTTCTCAGGTGCGGACGTCCGTACCGAAATTTCGGTACGGATTTCCCGTTTTCGACCACTTTCCGGCCACATTTTTACATCTTAACCGTTCAGTTTTTAGGTCCTAATGTATAGATCATCTCTGCAAAATTTCAGCCAATTTGGTTATCGTTAAGGCATCCAAAATTGTAATTTACACGAACGGACTGAATCTGTCAAACCGGAACCGTTCGTATTTATAATGGTAAATTGCAGTTTTGGATGCCTTAACGATCACCAAATTGGCTGAAATTTTGTAGAGATGATCTATACATTATGACCTAAAAACTGAACGGTTAAGATGTGAAAATGTGGCCGGAAAGTGGGGGAAAACGGAAAATCCGTACCGTCCTCACCCAAGAAGCCCTGTATATATATATATATGATGATTCTGAGAGGAAGCAATAACAATATGCCTATTTTTATGGCCAAAAGGGCCAGCAAACAGATAATCATCTGAAATCATGAGGCAGGGCACCAAGAAAGCCTATTTTTCTGGCAACATTTGCAGCAGACTAAAAAATGCAAAACAGGATCATGAACAAAAGGCAATGCATTCATGGGTGTTCAATAATCAAATATCAATATAAAGATCAAAGCTGTTTTGGACCATGAACAAAAGGCAATACATTCATGGGTGTTCAATAATCAAAATCCAAGATAAAGATCAAAGCCTTTGTGGGCAAAAAAGCTAATGAACCATTAAACTTACCCTTCCATATGCATTAATATCAAGGCCACTCTTGAGAAGATCGGCAACATCATTCTTCAAATACTTGAGCACAAAATTCCTCTTCTTCTTAGTCGCCTCAAACCTCACCTTCATGCCCTTCAAATCAGATTGCTGCATCAAAAAGACCCAAAATTAGACCCTAAACCACAACTTAAAAGAAACATGAACCCAAATTCTGTACAAAAACTTGGGACATAAGGCCTAGGTGAGAAATACCAACACCTACTGCTATCATTCAAATTCACTTCATGGCTTTCGTTCTCTGTTACCCGGGAATTCTATGTCCAACTCATGGCAAATCTTCCTCAATACCCAACAGAAACAAAGGATCTAAAACCAAAGTGAATTCAATTGCCACAGCTAGACCATCAATCTCAATACCAAATCATATCCCTAAAACCCAGAGCAATTGAACCCAAATATTCATCAAAATTAAAGAAATTTGAAACCATACCCTCTTCACATTGTTGATATCAAAATGTCAATCCAATGGTAGTTGCTTTATTCTATTAAGCATGCAGAATATTGATAACCTGGTTAAGCAATAGCCAACACCTAAATAACCATTTAGTTACCAAGCAATATGAACTGAGCAAAAAAAAAAAAAAAACACAAAACTAACAATCAAGAAGCTACCTAGCAGCGACACCAGAAATCTCAAATGGTTTGAACTAAACTGAAGCCCAATTGAACCCTAAGAATTGAATTAAACCGAACTAGACAGTAAACTAATCCCTAAATTGAACCTAATCAACTAAGAGAAACGCTTACAACAAACTGATGAACAGGGCAAGAGGCTTGAACATTCCTACACTGGAGAAAAAATTATGACTCGAGAAGGAGGAGAGAGAAAGTGGATCTGGGGCACTCTATCTCCTCGGTCGCCGATATTCGACCACGGCCATGCACCTACCGCAGCCACCATCTTCCTCACCTGCCTCCAACGAGTCTACGCCAGGACGCACGTCCTCCGGCCATGCCTCGAAGCATCGCTATTGCGAGGGAGATGTTGTTGAAGTTATGATGAGATTTGGAAATCGGAGTAGAGGTTGAGAGAATTGGGGGTGGAGTTGGTGAAGCAGAGAATAGCAACGAAGAGGATTTGGGTCGGTATATCGGGGAAGCGAGGAGCTGGACTGAGAGAGAGGCGCTTAGGCTTAGCGTTTTGACCATTTTACCGGAGCAAATCCTCAGCTCTCAAGGTTTTGGTGTTCCCTAAATCTCACGGTTTTGATTTCTAGGGGTTCTGTTCGGAGGGGAAGAAGAATGGTCCTGGATTTCTAAGGTAAGGGTGTTTTTCGAGTCTGTTCGACTGTTTTGGATGGAGAAGAATCAAGTGGCTGTCGGGTTTGGCCTTCAATAAAGACTAGGTTAAGTTGTTTTGGTGGGAGATTTCAATAAAGCTAGAGTTCAATAATTTGTTTCAAGTTTCTCCTACAACAGATAAGTAAAGGATCTTTGTGTGAGTGTATGATGACAAAGCGGGCTGGGAGGGAAGATTTTCCACCCGTGCCTGCATAGGTTTCATTTGAGTGCATGCTCAAACAACAGCATTATGACAATCTATTGTACAAGTTTGTGCATCTTCCACTAGGTGTATCTAGTAGGATTTCTCAAAGTTTATACAACATTTCGTTATACAACGGAGAAAGAAAAAAACTGTTGTGTCAACTTGTGTGTATAGTTCAAATTTCATTTTGGTGAGCTTGTTCTGGGAGGGAATTATCTGCTCATTTCCCTCCATTCTAGGCTCCCATTCACACCACAGAAAATTCTTAACTCTGTTGTGCAATATCTTTCTAAAAAAAGGGTTTTCAATTTGCTTACATTCACACAACATATTTAGATTTGTAGCGTTGTATGATAGAGTTTAGGTTAACACACAACAGCAGATTTCTATTCTGTTGTCTGATGAGTGTTGTGTGTTTCGATCTTTGTAGTAGTGAGTTTTCGATCGGATCTCTCCGATCCCCTACTGCAGTTCTATTCTTACAAGAGCTTCGTGTTTCTCCTAATGAGTGATTGCCCTCTTGGGCTTATGATGGTGGGACGGCCTTGTCGGTATGGCCTCCCGGGGTTTTGGCTCGGCCTAGATTAGCTGGTGTTGGCGGGATTCCTTCTAGCTTTGGTAGAGACGTGGTGTAGTCTGGTGGGCGATGCGTTGACAGAGGCCATAAAGGCGAGGCAGCTGTGATAGAGGCTTGTGGTGCGGCGGTTGCTGCGGTGACTACGGTGGTTGACGGTCTAACAATGGGGGTCTATGGTGAAGGCTATTTTTGGATCTCCCATTGCTCAGGGATGACGGTGGCGGCGTGGTGGTCAGCGAGTGGATTAGAGCTGGTCGGACGACTATCGGTGGGCCAGAATTGGCATCTCAGATGGAGGCACGTTTGTTTTGGTGGCTACCTAAGGTGCAGCTAGGGTTTTCCCTAGATGGGCTTATTGGGCTGTTATGTGGACCTGGAGTGTTGATGTTAATTTTGGGCTTGATATTCTTGGGTCCAGAAGGTCTATCAGGTTCTCTTCTTCTTATTATTTAGTTGTTGATGTAGTTGTTTAGTTTGGTTCTGTTTAGAATAATGTCTATGCTAATATAAGTGTCTCTATGAGCCTTTGTAGAAGTATTTAGCTTCAATCTACCACAATTGCATGCTCGGCGTTTGAAGTTAGGCAGAATATATTGCCTACGGGGCAAGGTGTTTTTGTTAGCATAGACTACTCTGCGTTATCATTGTCCAAACAGAGTAGTCCATTCTTTGTACTATTCTAATCTATGAACCAGGGTCATATAATTAGTATGAACTCATTAAATTAAAAAAAAAAAAAAAAGATTGGTTGCTTATGTGGCACAGTCACTTTAACTTTTAGAAAGATAAGAAATTTTCATCAAATGATGTGGCTATAACACATCTCACTCGGGGCCAGTTTATTTTATGGCTCCACACAATTGACACAAGACGAAGACGAAGAAGAAGAAGAAGAAGAAGAAGTGATAGGGAGAAGAGAGTCTCCTATGTGTTGTGAAATTTTAATTAAACTCGCAAGCGCAATAATTGTCATTAGTATAGCGTGCAAGTACGAGGTCATTCCAAGTTAGGATTAATAATCAATTTAAAACATAACTCAATTAATCCAAAGAAGTGATAGGGAGAAGAGAGTCTCCTATGTGTTGTGAAATTTTAATTAAACTCGCAAGCGCAAGAATTGTCATTAGTATAGTGTGCAAGTACGAGGTCATTCCAACTTAGGATTAATAATCAATTTAAAACATAACTCAATTAATCCAAAGTAAGGACACAAATCACATAAACAATCA
Source organism: Rosa rugosa (assembly GCF_958449725.1). Taxonomy (NCBI): domain Eukaryota; kingdom Viridiplantae; phylum Streptophyta; class Magnoliopsida; order Rosales; family Rosaceae; genus Rosa; species Rosa rugosa. The sequence goes on along the minus strand of NC_084820.1, from coordinate 22,522,073 downwards.
AGATAAAGATAGTATGGTTTTTGGATTTTTGAATAAACAAATAATGTGAAAATTAAAGAAAGAAAGAAACAAACAAAGTTTATAAGTTGAAAAGCAAAGATGATAGAACCTAGGGTATCAGAATCAATCACTAACGATCCTATTTGTGTGTCTATGCAATTAACAGATTGTTTTGTTTCTTTTGATGAAAATCCCATATCTAATCTAGGTACGGCACTTAGACCAAAGTTTTTCTTAAGTGTATGATTCTCTCTAGGTACGGCAAAGATCGTATATCCTAGCATGTAGTCTATCCAGATACAGCATAAATTTAACACATAGAACTCATTACGTTCTAGAAAACAAGGGAATCATGCAAACCATTACTTTAGGTACAACAATAACGTAATTCACAACTCTTAATCATAAGAAGCTATTTGAATTATATTGCAAGTACGCCTCAAATTCATCTTCTAATTACTAGATGTAAAGCCCTAAGGTGATCAATCAAAGAACTTAAACATTACGTATAAATTCAAACAGTTGTTAAGAATTCATCTTAAAGAAACTATAAATCCATCAATAAAACATCACAGTACATAAACAATCATGCTAAGGCATCATCCTAACCCTAGAAAAAGATTTAGCAAAAAATAACTAAAGAAAACATAACAAAAACATAAAAAGAATGCAAAGGAAAAGAAGGGGAAGATAGATGAGTCATGTCTACTCCTCAGGCGTCTTCAATGTGCTTCCGAGACATCCTTCTCATGTGAAATTCGTGCTCCCTTATATAGGGAAGATTCCTATTCATCTTCGGCTTCAAGTTTCCTTGTAAGACTTGGATTCAGATTCCTTGCTTCATTTGGAATGGGAAAACCTTGATATCTTCAGTAAAAGTAGGAATAAGTTCATCCTTTAATCCTCATCTGAATCAACTTCCTTGAAACATTAGGATTGACGATCTTGTGCTGCAGAACTTGAGTTCTCCACAAATGTTTGTAAAATCCCGAGCATATTTTCTGTTCTGACCTATCTTCACTCAAATGGTCATAACTGATTGCAGAAGTATCAAAATCAAGATCTGTAAAATTCTACAGAAAGTAGACATACGTAGCTTTCCAATGTTATACTACTCATTTTCTGATTCGATCTGAAAATTTCCCAATAATTTGGCAAAATTGGATGTTCTGCATCGACTGATTCTGGGACTTGGGATTGCGCATTGCCTTTCAATCCTAGCTAGCTCATTTTAGTTCTTTTCTATTTTCTATGGAACAAACTACAAAAACAGTAAACTAACATAACTGAATCATAGATAAAGAGAACTAAATATATAAACCAAGATTAAGAGGCATATAAATATAGGATAATATGAGCACATCACTTTGTATTTTGACATAGTGTTAGGAGAGAAGAGAGAGTGTTGAAGTCCCCAGTGGACCCCAAAAATAACACGGCTCTAGAAAAATCGACTCGAGGCTCCGAATGGACCAAACAGACGAACGCCACAGCACATTTTGAATAACCGAAGCCCGGCACTAAGACCCAACACTAAATGCGGAATAAGCCAATCTTATTCGAGTTTGTCCAATCCGGACTAGAAGACTCTAGAATGAGTTTGAGCATGTGGTGACTTACACGCTAAGTCTGCTCATCCATGTAAGGATGGCAACATCGCCTAAACCTCTACTATAGTTGGCATCTTCATTTGAGATGAAGAATTTGGGAGACTTGAAGTACTTCTTGGGGATTGAGGTAGCCCCGTCACACCCTGGGAATTGGTTTCACCCGAAGCATCGGACCTATCGGTCAAATAACTAAAACGGATCGTTTTTCTGGGAAGAACCAATCAAAGAATTTCATTATATCCCTTCTAAGATCATTCTATTTCGTCTAGTATTTCGTAGGAATAAACGATATACAGCTAAAGTAGAGAATCTTTTTCAACCCCCTTCGTGACATGATTTCTTCTTCATATAGATAGATATAGGATCTATGGAGCAATTACTTAGAAGTACATTTTGTGCAACGGCCCTTCCTATCTGATAGAAAAGGATCCCATGATCCTGAACCGATCTTACTTGGGATTTGCGCCTTTGTTCTTTCAACACTATTGGGATGTGATTGGGGATGATGTTACTCTTGCAGTTCAAACCTTTTTGCAATCAAGTCAACTCTAACTTCACTTATATTTGTCTTATTCCGAAAGTTAGTAATCTAGAGAGAATGTCAGACTTGCGACCAATTGCGATTTGCAATGTCATCTACAAGATTTGTTCCAAGGTGGTGGCAAACAGCTTGAAGCTCGTATTACCTCATGTAATTTCTCCTTTCCAAAGTGCTTTTGTTCCTGGTCGTCTGATTACTGACAATATTCTGGTGGCTAATGAGATAGCACATTTTGTCCATAACAAGAGGGAGAGACGCGAAGGTTATATGGCATTAAAACTGGATCTTAGTAAGGCCTACGATAGAATGGAGTGGTCTTTTCTCAAGTAAGTTATTGGGTTTGCACATGATTGGGTTGAGATGGTCATGCAATGTGTAAGTTCAGTTCGATACTCTTTCTTGGTTCGAGGGAAGCCTCGGGGATATGTCATTCCAAGTCGAGGTTTGCGACAAGGTGATCCATTGTCCCCCTATTTGTTTCTTTTAGGGGCTGAAGGTTTTTCTGCTTTGATCCAACAGAAGAAGGGGCAAGGTCTTCTACCAAGTATAGAGGTGTGTGATTTTGCTCCATCTGTAACTCACCTTCTTTTCGCAGATGATAGCATGCTATGCTCAAGTGTCATTGGAGGCTTGCTATGAAATACAAGAGGTTATAGAGACTTATGGACGTGCGTCCGGGCAGTTTGTTAATTTCAATAAAAGCTCGGTCGTGTTCAATGGTAATGTTTCGGAGGCTTTGAAGGATGAAGTGTCCGAGTTGTTGGGAGTGGAGGTGGTTGCTTCACATGAGAAATATCTTGGTCTGCCCACTTATGTGGGTAGAAAGAAGACAGCTACATTTTTGTATATCAAGGATAATTTGGCCAAGAAACTTGAGGCTTGGCAAGGAAAGATGTTCAGTAGGGCGGGTAAAGACATTCTTATTAGGGTTGTTGCTCAAGCGCTGCCTTCCTATGCAATGAGCGTGTTCCAATTGACTAAGAATTTCTGTGATGATTTGGAACAAATGTGTGCTAGGTTTTGGTGGGGCTCAACTCTTGATAAGAAGAAGATTCATTGGAAGACATGGAAAGCATTATGTAATCCAAAGGAGGAGGGTGGACTCGGTTTTAGGAGTTTATCGAACTTTAACTCGGCCATGCTAGCTAAACAAGCTTGGAGAGTGATTAACAACCCGTCTTCACTTATTGCTCGTATGTATAAGGCAAAATACTTTCCGCAAGGATCCTTTTGACTGCTGCTTCTCATTCTTCTCCCTTTTTCTCTTGGAGAAGTATATTCTCTACAAGGGATTTGTTGTCAGAAGGCTCTTATTGGCAAGTAGGTGGTGGTACATCAGTGAATATTTGGTCTACTGCTTGGGTGTCGGAGTTGCCAGGTGGGAAACCGGTTAGTAACAGCTTGGCCATGGAAGAAGTTACGATGGTTGGTGAACTTTTATCCTCTACTGGAGTTTGGAACGAGGGTCTCATCAGAAGATTATTCCCTTCCGAAGAGGCAGAAGCAATCCTACGTATTCCTCTTAGTTTGAGAGTGGTTTCTGACAGGCTAATTTGGAAACTAGAACGTAATGGTCAGTTTTCAGTTAGGTTTGCTTATAGATTTTCTTTCTCTACTTCCCCATGTCGTAGACCATTTGAGTTGATGGTGAATGGTGGGTTTTAGAAGAAGCTCTGGAAAGTAATGATTCCTAATGCAGCCAAGATTTTCATCTGGAAGGTGTGTCATAATATATTACCTTCTCTAGAACGACTAGCTTCGAGGAGAGTTGAGTTGGACTCCCAAGTTTGTTTGTTGTGTGGTCATGGGGAGGAATCTACCCTGCATATCTGTAGGGATTGCCCTTATACATAGGAGATGTTGCAGCAGAATGGGATTTTGTAACAGGTTTGTTTTCATCCACAATCAGACAATTTGAGTCTATTATTTTGGTTGAGCTATTGTGCAAGCAGACTATCCCTCAATGACTTGGGTGAATTATTTTGCTGGCTGTGGAGTATTTGGAGGGAGAGGAATTCTCAAGCTTGGGAGGATAAGACTAGCAGGGCCTGTGATGTGATCATTAAGTCGGTCTCTCGACTTGAGGAGTTTCGATTTCACAACTCCAAGCCTCAGAATAACAGCACTCGCAGAGGTAGGGTGGCTACATGGGCAGCTCCCCCAGTAGGTATGTGTAAAATTAACGTGGTTGGTTCTTTCTTCTATGGAACTAGAACTGGGGGTTTGGTTTTGTGGTCAGAGATTCAAATGGAGCTATGTTGGGAGGAGGAGCAGGCCGATTGGGGGGATTACTCTTAGCGGAACATGCTGAGGTGCAGGCATGCATGCATGCAATTTGATTTGCAGCTGAACATGGCTTAAGTCCGGCTATTTTGGAAACAGATGCTTTGGAGGTTCAGCGGCAACTTAGCTCGCCTTCAATCACCAATACTTCTGCACTTGGTCATTTATATGAAGATTTGAGCTTCATGTTGGAGGATTTAGGTAATGTGAGGATGGTTTACATTGGCAGGAAGGCTAATATGGTAGCTCACTTGCTAGCTGCACATGGGAACGATTTAGTACATGATACTTTTTATTTTTCAACTCCCAGTTTTCTTATGGCTGCAGTAGCAGCTGATTTCTCTTCTCTGTAATTACTTTGGTATCAACAAAGGGCTAACCTCCTTGCTTCAAAAAAAATAAAATAAATAAACATAATTATTTTCATAATAGTATTAACATTATTACTAGTACTACTATTAATTTTAAGTAATTTGGTAAAAGATAGTTAAATAATTATTTTTATTGAAAATGAATAAAACGTAATGTCATATGTACATAAGACCGAAATACTTAAAAATAATTTATATTACAAAGATATACTACTTGTTGTAAAGTTAGTATATTGAAAACTGAAGAACCGAATTTGGTAGTTATGATTAAATACTGAACATTTTTTATTGGTAATCGGTAGCTCTATGTTTGAAACCGAAAGCTTTTGATTTTGAAGCTGGTAAGGATTATAACCTATTTGAGAACCAATCGAGTGACAAACTTAATTAAAATTGTTATCTGCATCTTGAAAAAAAGAAAAGAAAAAAAAAAAGAAAGCAGTACCAAATTATTGACTGTGTAACCACATGTGGCAACCATGGGTGGTGATGAACGTACTCATGATGCTTTGATCGATACACAATCAATAATGTTGATTGTGATGTGAATAATTGTTCAATTTTGTCCTTGATATTTCAAAGTCTCATCGATAGGATCTTAGTGATATTGGAGGAGTGCTTGATGCAGTTAGATTGATGATGAGAGAGTTTGATATGGTCTCTTGGAAGCATGTGAAGAAACGCTCTAACTTGGTGGCTCACAAATTGGCAAGATCTGCTTTGTTTTTAGTGCAAGCTATGTTTTGCAAAGATATAGGGCCTCCATGGCTCCATGATTTAATTGATGCTATGTAGTCTACTAGCTCTGTGGGGGTTCTGGTGGGAGAACAAGTTGTCCCCATATTGATGCATTATTTGAAGTTAATAAGATTTCTCTTTGATAAAAAAAAAAAAAATTAAAAAAAAAAAAAAGTTCCATCGATAAATAAACCAATAATGGATCACTTCACGAGAGTTTCTGTCACTTCATTTCATTTCTTGGAATTATTGGGTCGTCGATCATGCTTTACTGATCAGTTGGGTTCATCTCTCCGTAAATTTTGAGCAATTGGGCAATTTGTTGTCCGTCCATTTCTAGAATTATTTGCGCCGTACCAAAACCAGCTTGCTAGGGGGTCCTAAAGCCGCATGCAGCAAGCAGCATATTGCTCAGTAGTCTTCAGGCCACCTTGCATCCCTTTGGAAAAATCACATCAAAAACCCAAAATATCCAATTTCAGCCTCTAAACAACGTATTCATATATATATATATATATATATATATATATATATATATATATGATAATTGATTAAAACCTATTTAGCAATTACAACCCAGATTGCTGGCACATTTAACCTTTACATGCAGCCATACAGGTTGTAGATTCAGTTGTTGTACATATAATTATGCAATAGTATGTTATCATTTTGATTTTACCAAGGAAACCCTTGTTCTCTATCTGTTAGGCAACAGGCATGGACTTGAATTCAGCACTCAGAGCCTGCATCTGGGCAAAGCTAAGCAATTAAAAGGAGGCAAGGAGCCAAATGATCGATGAAGGAGCTGACACTTGAATTCAATTTAAGCAACTACGTACATTTGGCGCTTTAGGTTGAAGGCAACAACTCCATATTTTGTTTTTATTTTGTTTTGTTTTGTTTTTTGTTTTTTCCTGATGACACAACTCCATTTTTATTCACTGTGGTCCTTCATATTCAATTAGTTCCAACTCCCTTAAATTTGGATCCGCAAGTATTAACTACTATATTAACAGAAACATACTGAGATTGGTTTGCTTTTGGCAAAGATAGGTTGACGATAACCACTGCAAGTGGCCTAGTGGTTCTTACCTAGTTGAGTGTGCTTCCCGTTCGAACCCCGAAGCTGTCAAACTGGCCAGGCACTGTGCTGCAATGCACAATTGGAGCATTTCACATGCGCCGAAGGGGTTTATCTTGGGCCTAGGAGCAAAGGCTATGAGCCTATGAACTGTACGTTGATATCGATCGACGACAATATGGAATTATCAACATTCTCAACAAAAAAAAAAATGGTATCACTGCATAAATGTTGCTATAAAAGCAAGATTTGCCATGCTGCTAACATATTTCATAAATTAAGATGGGTTCAACACAGTTAGGAGCCAAAGAACTCCATGCAGTCTGTGTCCCTTTCCCAGCACAAGGCCATGTTAACCCCATGATGCAATTTGCCAAGCTTCTGCACTCTAGGGGATTCCGCATAACATTTGTCAACACCGAGTTCAACCACCGGCGTTTAATCCGGTCCAGAGGTTCCGACTCTGTCAAGGGACTATCGGACTTCAAATTCGAGACCATACCGGACGGGTTGCCACCTTCAGATAAAGATGCAACACAAGATGTCCCAGCTTTATGTGACTCCACCAGGAAAACATGTCTAGGCCCTTTTAAGGAGCTGGTGACTAAGCTCAATTCTTCATCTGAAGTGCCACAGATTACTTGTATAGTTTCGGATGGTATCACGGGATTTGGGAGGGAAGTTGCTCAGGAACTAGGGATTCCTGAGGTTCAGTTTTGGACTGCTTCTGCTTGTGGCTTCATGGCGTACCTGCAATACAAAGAACTTGTTAAACGAGGCATTGTTCCATTCAAAGGTACTTCATTCTTTCTGAAACCTAACTATTGAGGTGAATGAAATATGGGATGATGAAAAAGAGATATACATCACCATCGAGTACAGAAAATCAATCTGAACTCAAATTAAAGAACAATTTCAAATGAGTTTTGTTTATGTTTTATATATTTATGTATTACTTAGTCTTAATCCAAGTGTCTAGTCAGCATTGATTTTTTTTTTTTTTTTCGCTTGAAACTTCTTCTTATAATGTCATACATGGAAGGTTGAGTGAACCAGATCTAGAGCCACCCCTTACAAAATATCTTATCCCACTTACTACAATAATTCGTATCCTCTTTATTCTAGTGCAGAACTGGATAGGCTTCTCTATGTAAGGCTGGGCAGTAAGGTTCATTTGCAGAATTGCAAGTGACGTGCGTGGGGTGTTCTTGGGTATTTGTCATGTAGAATGAGTAGATCTTAATGACCGGCTCTACGTACATAGAATAGTCTCTCCTAAGTTTTGCTCCTTACTCTTGGCTTTCAATTAAGCAAGCTGTTCTTCCTGTCATATTGTCATCTTTGCATGTACTTGTAAGTGTTCTTAAACATATAACTTTTACAGCTGAAAACTAAATTGATAGTATGAATTGAATAGTAACTGTCTTGAATTTAGATATTTTTTGTCCAAATTTACTATTATAATCACCCGTATCTACTCACATTTTTGCCCCTTCTATGCATTTCGATCAGATGAAAGTTTCATGCAAGATGGTACACTCGATAAGCCAATTGATTGGATCCCAGGCATGAAAAATATGAGGCTCAAGGACATCCCTAGCTTCATCAGAGTCACTAATGTCAAAGACATAATGTTCGACTTCTTGGGATCCGAAGCACAAAACTGCTTGAAATCCTCTGCAATCATCCTCAACACGTTTGACGAATTTGAGCATGAAGTGTTAGAAGAAATTTTAGCTATGTTTCCCAACATTTACACAATAGGTCCACTTGCTTTGCTTGGTAGGCACGTGCCTGAAAACAAACTGGTCAAGTCCCTCAGCTCAGGCTTGTGGAAAGAAGATGCAAAATGCCTCGAATGGCTTGACAAACAGAAACCCGATTCGGTTGTTTATGTGAATTATGGGAACATAACTTTGATGACAGACCAACATTTGAAAGAATTTGCATGGGGGCTTGCAAATAGCAGGCACCATTTTTTGTGGATTGTTAGGCCTGATGTGGTAAAAGGGGATTCGGTTGTCTTGCCTGAAGAATTTTTCGAGGAGATTAAGGATAGGGGTTACATAGCAAGTTGGTGTCCACAGGAGCAAGTGCTAGCACATCCATCAGTCGGGGTTTTTCTAACTCATTGTGGTTGGAATTCTACTATTGAAACTATATCAGAGGGTGTGCCTGTAATTTGCTGGCCTTTCTTTGCTGAGCAACAGACGAATTGTCGTTTCCTGTGTACCAATTGGGGAATTGGTATGGAAGTAAACAATGATGTTAAGCGCGATGAGATTGAAGTGCTTGTCAAGGAAATGCTGGAAGGGGAAAAAGGCATGAAGATGAGGCAAAAGGCAAAGGAATGGAAGAAGAAAGCAATAGCAGCTACTGACATTGGAGGATCATCATACAATAATTTTGACAAATTGATTGAGATTCTTCATAAGGAATAACTTGGTCCTTATTTCTAAGAACTGATCAGTAAATGTTTAGCAAATCTTTTGATGTCATGTCTGGCTTATGAATAAAATCAATGTTTCTTTCCTCTTTGTATTTGTAATCAACTCAAGATTGCTTTGGCAAATTTAATAACAACCCAAAGCAGAAATGAAGATTACTTTGGACTACACTACTAGCAAAACGAGCAACTCACACAGATTTAAATCTGTGTGAAATACTACTATTTCACACGGATGTCAGTATATAAAAGGCTGTACCTACAGTGCAAGCACGGAATGTTTTTCGGTTGCCTTCGGAGGGGGCGCTAATGCTCAACTCACACTGTTTTGGGAGTCCGTGTGAACCATTTCCGCGGGTCCCACAATTTCTCTACTGTTGTAAAACAGAAAAGTTTTTGAGAGAGAGAGAGAGAGAGAGAGTTTGGACACAGAGAATGAGATATCTTCTATTCATCTCACTATGTGGTTTATATAGGGCTACATCTTGTGTACAAAAGGTAAAACATCAATCACTCATACAATTACGAATGTGTCAATCGCTAATTAGAAGCATGTCAATCGCCAATCAATAGTAATGTCATGCATCAAGCAATACCTATTGCATGAATAACCATATCATTTACAACACTCCCCCTTGGATATTTCATGTCAATAGTGTTGGTTCTGCTATGCGCTTCTAAGTTGCCTCGTCAAAAACCTTGTCAAGTAACAAAAACCCTGTGGGAAAAAACAACCTTGGTCGAAGGAGAAAAAGAGCACAACGCGCTTGAGTGTGGAGTAGCAGTATCACAGCTTTAGAGATAGGTGAAGTCTTCTTATCAATACCATAAGTAGGTAGTATGTCTACGAGAGGGATGCATTAGAGCTGCTACACCAAAACCTTGCCCGGTAAACCCAGTGGGAGAAACCCGTGGTCGAAGGGAAAAGATGAGCAAATGCATATATGTCAAATCAAAGCATCTCCAGGATGCAGTAAGTGGGCTGACCATGCTAAAGATGTGCCTCGTCAAAACCTTGTCAGGTAACAAAACCCAGTGGGACAAAATAACTCTGGACGAAGGACGAAAAGAGTACACGATGGTCAAGTGGGTATGCTTCAGGATACTCCCCCTAATTTTGACTCCCCCTGAAAATTACATGTTAGGTAATTCAGATAGTTTACGTAGACCAATACCTTGGACATGCTTCTGGAATGTAGACTTTGGTAGTGACTTCGTGAAGGGGTCTGCACGATTGTCTTCAGATCAAATCTGCTTAACTCCAATCTTCTGATGCTCCTGTTGTTGCTGATTGAAGGAGAACTTCAGTGCAATATGTTTGGTGTTGTCTCCTTTGATGAAACTTATCTTTATCTGCTGGATGTAAGCAGCATTATCCTCATAGATAATGGTTGGTTCATCAATGGTGGAATGCAATCCACATGTGCTTCGAACATGCTTTGTAACGGCTCTTAGCCATGTACATTCACATACTGCTTCGGGAAGAGCTAGTATCTCAGCATGATTCGAAGAGGTAGCAACAAGTGTCTATTTCGTAGACCTCCAAGGCATTGCAGTATTCCCAATGGTAAAGACATAACCAGTTTGGGAACGTGTCTTATGCGGGTCTAATAGATAGTCTATATATATCAGCATATCCAACAAGGCGAGCATCATACTGAGAATCAAGGGGGTTTGATCCATTCCTTGATGCGTAGGGATAGAATAATCCCATATCCGCCGTACCTCGCTCTAAGGTAGCGAAAAATGTCTTTTATGCCATTCCAGTGGCGGCGTGTTGGCGCAGAGATATATCTAGTATCTCAAATAATGCAAAAAAAATATCTACTCACCTAAGCGACCAAATAGTACGTGACAAAAAAAAAATATCACTTTCATACCTGAAGTTCGGACCCCAACCCAACATTAGTACCTAGAACACTGTTGCCCGTTACGACGTTAGCCAGGTGACATATAATAAAGGGTAAATGGGTAATTTGAGTCTCTAATGTTATTTGTTTTTTTTTTCCTCCACTCTGTGGTCCACGACAGAATTTGCTCTTTGCCTGTTGACTTGGATGAGAGACATCGAAGTAGAAGAAGGGAAGAGGGAGGAGTAAGAAGAAGCGGTGGAGGCGGTTGACGCGGCGGAGGAGGTGGAAGAAGGGAAAGATGAAGGGTGCAACGACGGCGGGGCGGAGATTATGGGTTTGAAATCGGAAGAGAGGCCGATGCTTTCTTTTCCAATCTGAACTTTTGATTTCTTCTTCTTCCTCACGCTCTCTTCATCTTTTGATTTCTTCGAGCTTTCTCCAAGACCCAATCTTTCTCCCATTGAAATTTGCAGTCCTTTGCTCGAAACATATGACGAATTTGAGGTTGGGTTAGGAGTTTCGAACCCGAAGAGGATTATTGTGGTTGGGTTGAGGAGGAAGAAGAAGACTTTTCTTGCTATTTTGAACCCGAAGAGGATTATTGTGGTTGGGTTGAGAGTTTTCCCAATTGGGTTTTGTGTTTGTGGTTCAAATTTTGGATAGGTTGTCTCTGTTGCCTGAATTTGATTTTGGTCTTTTCTGTTTTGGGGTTAAGAGCTACAGTGAAGAATTCAGATTTGTTGCTTGATGGTGGAAGCCATGGCGGAGAATCCCGAACCTAGGACGAGGCCAACAACCACAAGCACTGTCACCACAAAGATGAAGATCTTTGTTGCTTTGCCCACATAACACATTTCTGAGTTTTTTTTTTTCTTCCTTTTCTAGGTTGAACAAATGTATCAGAAGGACTCTAGAAGATTGGCAGAGAAGAAAGTCTGAGGTTTGGTTCATTTTCGTCCATTTTCGTCTTCTTCTCATGGCGGTGAAGATGACTAAAGAGGGGGGGGGGGAGGGAGAATAGGGAATAGGGAGAGAGGATTAGGGGTTAAAGCGAGAGAAAGAGAGAGGGGAGTTGGCACGTCTTCTTCATATCCAAGTTGGGTTCGGTTTCGTGTGAGAATAACAAGAGCCTGAAGATTTTCCATTTAGACCCATTTGATTACCAAAGCACAGTTGGGTTCGGTGTGAGAATAACAAGAGCCTGAAGACCAGCTCGACTATGATGTATGTTCCTTCTATTCGATCCCCATTTTCTTTTTAATATCCCATACTTGTATTCTGGGTTTCGATATTCAAAAACTCTCGGGATTCGAGCGGCTATGTACTCGCCTAGGAAGGAGAAGCAGGGAAATATTCCAGCTATGTACCCGTTGTAGATGAGAGTTTGCCACCTATGGATTGGAAATCTGAGCTTGAGGAAGAAGAAGAGATTGAGAGAAACAAGGAGAGTTGGGAGGAAGAAGAAGACGAAGAAAGCGAGAGGAAGAAGAAGAGATTGAGTGAAGAGACGAGAATACCCTTCAAAGTTTGCCACCTGGCTAACGCTGTAACGGCCAACAGTGTTCTAGGTACTAATGGGTCTTCGTTAGAAAGCGTGATGAGAAAAAGATATGGTAATCTCGCCTTATGGCGCAAGGCTTCTCACAAAACGCCCTGGAATCGACTACGATGAGACATATTCTCTCATAATGGATGTCATTGCACTCCACTACCCTGTCAGTTTGGTAGTTTCCGAATAACTGATCATGCAGCTTACAAATGTGGTCAACACGTATCTCTATGGGGATCTAGATAAGGAATATACATGAAGGTTCATGGTGGACTTCATTTACCCAAGTCAAGTGGCTCTAGACCTCGGAGCGCGTTTGCAATAAGGTTGAAATGCTCACTAAAGTGACTACTTGATTGGGAAGGGATATGCCCGCGCGTTTCCATAACAAGTTTCGGATTCTATCGCGGTTCATGTTGGACATGATCTTCATTGGAAGCCCTTAAAGAGTTAAGGAAAACCGCTGAACACTTTAAATCTGATTTTGAGATGAAGGATTTTGGGAGAACACGACTATGTCTCAGTTTGGAACTTGAGTATCGTGTTGATAGATGCTTAGGCATTTTGACAAGGTCAAGCCTTCAAGCACCCCCATGATCGTCCGTAGTCTTGATCTTAAAAAGGATCTTCTTCGCCCAAAGGATGATGGCGAACGATGTGCTAGAGGAAAAAGTGCCCTACTTAAGTACAATAGGCGCATTATTGTACTTAGCTCAATGCACAAGACCGGACATCTCATTTGTCGTGAACTTGTTAGCTAGATATAGCTTTGCGCCAACGCGATACCATTGGATATTTTTCGGTACTTGAGATGTACGATTGATATAGGCTTGTTCTATCCCTACAGAGAGACGATGGATTCGGACCCATCACACACCAGAAACGCCGCCAACACTGGCATGCGTCCACTATCCCCATCCCAAATGACATGTGTTTTGAAAGGTTTTGCTGATATTGGGTATCTCTCTGACCCACACAAAAGTCATTCCCAAACTGGTTAAGTGTTCACCATGGGTAAAGACCATGATATCTTGGAGGTTTACAGAAATAGACCCTAGTCGCTATATCTTAGAACCATGCAGAGATTATTGCTCTTCACGAAATAGTTCATGAATGTTTATGGATTGGATCCATAATTACGCATGTTCGAACAATTGTGGTTTGAAGTCTACCACAGATGAGCCAACGAGCATTTAGGATAATGCTGCTTGTTTTGAACAATTGAAGCAAGGCTACATCAAAAACGACAACACCAAGGATAATCAGCAACAACAGACTCTCCTCAAGATCAAAGTGAATTAGGTTTGATATGAGGACAGTGTGGCAGACTTGCTCACTAAGTCATTGCCTAAATTCCACTTTCGAGAAACATGTTGGTAGCATCGTTTGCGGAAGTTATCCGAACTCCCATGACCGTAGTCATCAGGGGGAGATGCAGACATCAGGGGGAGATGTCTACCCGAATGGTCTCGAAACGTGAAGGGTGTGTTGTGCTATTTTTCCCCTTCGACCGAAGTTATTTTTGTTCCACAGGGTTTTTGTTACTCGGCAAGGTTTTTAATGAGGCAACGAGAGGAGCACCACATTTGGGCGACACAAGGGGGAGTGTTAAAGTAAATCCAGAATATGTGTCTGGCCCAAACTCTAGGTTACTTGACCTAGTTGTAATAGGGTTTAGAATTAGAGATATTCCCGGAGATATTCATAGATATCCGATTAATTGTACGATTATCTTTCCTTGTACAACTCTGATTCTATGTCTTGTAATCCTCTATATAAAGAGGCCCCTATTATCAATGAAAGCATGACTCAATTCTCTCCCAATTTCAGTTTTCCTTAAACACGCTTAAATATTATTATTTTTTTCTCTTTTCATGAGTAGGAGTTAAGTCACACAAAGATGAAATCTCACCTATTTCTTCTTGCTAACAGACCTGCAATGCAATAAAAAGTAGGAATAAGGATTTCATACAAAGAAGAATAAATGATGCAATTGACAAAAAGAAAATTAAGCGTACAGCTTTGAAGTATAGCTATGAGGATCATGAATATGCAAGAAAGGGTCTATGAATTCAGTTGAAAGTATAAGGAAAACCAATCTGAAGTAGAAACCACAAATAAGAGGGCAATCATATCAGTAATCAATACTTTCTCTCTTCGGAACCCCCTTTCTTAATGTGTACGTGCATAATCTTAAAATAGAAATGAAATTTTAAAATAAAAGTCACTTGGGATTGGTGAATGCTATAGCCTGCATAGCCTAGGCTTAAATTATATCAAAGTTATACCAACTAAAGCTTTTCTGATATCAAGAAAGATCAAAATGTTAACATCCCATCTCATAGCTGAAAGACTAAAATGTTAACAACCCATCTCATAGACCAAACCACCCATTAATGTATGTCGAACTAACAACTCAGATGAAGAAGTCTATAGTTTGATGCCTTACAAATTTGACATCAGCAGTTGACATATCAAACAAACATCCTTATCACCCAAACCATAAACAATGAAGCAAAAACCAAACCTTTATTCTCAAATTCCACAATTGAGGATCAAACAAACCAAACCCAAAACCCAATTTCACCAAAAAAATAAAAAAATGGAAAAACCCAGAAATCATAAACCCCCAATTTTCATCCATAAACCACAACTTTAAACAAAACCCTCAATAACTGAGCCTAGAAGAATCGAATCGAGACAATATTCTAGAAATTCGAAACCCCCAATTTCCATCCAAAGTCTACAACTTTAAACAAAACCCAAAATAACCTAGCCCAGAAGAACTCGAATCGAGACAATATTCAGATCCCAATGCAATCAGACCTGAGAATTAGGTGAGAGAATTACCGGATTAAAGGTTCAAACTTTGGAACCCTAGCTTGAAATTATCGGATTCAATTGGATTGACTGGGCGACAACTCTATGCTTTAGGGATTTGCCTCTGCTCTCCCTCTCTATCTCTTCATGCAAAGCAAAGAAACACACCCGATTTCTTTATATATATCTCTCTCTCTCTCTCTCTCTCGATCGTTCTTGACAATTGAAAAAGATGACTACATGACTGTAGAAGAGAGAGGAAATCAACGGGAATACGTGACATATCCAAGTCAGTGGCAGAGGTGCAAAAAAATTTCTCGCTAGGGCAAAACCGCCAATTCAAAATGAACAGGGTCGAGGAACAGTTAATGAACAGTGATTCAGCTTTAGATGTATGTATAATGTGACCTTGCATCCCTTTGGATACGTCACATCGAAAACCTAAAATATCCAATTTCAACCTCTAAACAACGTATTCATATATATGATGATTGATTAAAACCCAGTTAGCAATGACAACCAGGCTAGATTGCTGGCATGAGGGTTATAATTTATGAATCTAGGAAGAGTCCATTGAACCTTTACATGCAGCCATACAGGCTAGCTACTACTTTTTTTTTTTTGGATCAAATCAGTAACCATTCATTAATGTGAAGAAAGGTTACAATTAAGTAAGTCGGATTCAATCAACTTCATTAGCCATTTCGGCCCTTCCTCTATATAATAGAGACTAGCATTTTCATACAAAATTGACTTAGCTAAACCATGAGCTACTATGTTGCATTCTCTGGGTTGAAAAACGACCTTATTGGTCAGAGGCGGAGCCACATAGGGGCCTAGTGGGTCCCGTGCCTCACTGAGATTGATACAAATACAACTTAAATTACATTGATTATCAGTGGTTAATTTGGTAGAGTGGCCCAACAGCTTTATTTGTAGACACCGGGTCTCTGGTTTGACTCTTGCAATATACTTTACTTTGTTTTTTTTTCCTTTTTTTTTTTTTTGGGTATATAAAAGGGACAATATATAAATCTCCATACAATACAATACTAATATACAATACTATAGGCTTCTTCTAGCTCTCTTTTCTATACTTTTCATGTGGTTTGCACTCCAATGAAATCTCATCGAAGAAAATTACTTACTGTTGTAATGTATATATTACATATACAGTTTTTTTTTAATGTTTTGCTATGACTATTTTTTTTTTTTTTTGTGCCCCAGCAAATTAAAATTTCTGACTCCGATAACAGTGGCGGTACCGCAGGCGTGCATGAGAGTCTCGATGTCTTTTACCAAAGTACCCTCCTCAGACCAACAGAATTCACTAGGCAAGCTACTTCTTTACTGTCAACTTCGATATCAAGTGGAATGATACCCACTTCAAGAGCAAAACAAATGCCCGCTTTCAGTGCCAAAAGTTCAATTACTAAAGGAGAGAAGTGACCTGGGCAATCGCTCCCATTAATTGGCCAAACTCATTCCGAATAACTGCACCCAACCCTCTTCTTTCACCGTTGTTTTCCAAAGCTCCATCAGAGTTTAATTTGTACCTTCCAACTGCAGGGGTTGACCAGGTACAACTTCTGTTCACTTTTGGCTAGCTACTACTTTTGAATGCCGCCTCTAGCTTCACGACTATGCTCTTTAGCTGTTGTAGATTATTATATGCAATAGTACGTTATCATTTTGATTTTACCAAGGAAAAGCTTGTTGAATTCAGCATCAGAGCGTACATCTGGGCAAAGCTAGGCAATTAAAAGCCAAGTGATCGATGAAGGAGCTGACACTTGAATTCAATTTAAGCAACTCCATATTTATTCACTGTGGTCCTTTAGATTCAATTCGTTCCAACTCCCTTGAATTTGGACCCGCAAGTATTAACTACTATATTAACAGAAACGTACTGAGATTGGCAAAGATAATGTGACAATTCATTCTTGTCTCATCAATTATTTGTGGAGTCACATCATCAACTATTATGCTTAAGAATCAGTCAAGTACACATGTGATTGATAATTCCATCGATAGATATGTGAATGGTTCATAGCTTTTCCTCTGTGCCACCCGGATCCGGTTGATTGAGTTCTTCAAGATTTTCAGACAATAATAGTTTTGTGTCGGGTCTAGTACGTTTGAATTGATTTATTGAAAATAACTTTTAACTTTGCTTACCTAGTTGTCTATAATTAATAAACTCGATTCAATTTGTATTATGTATGTTTTAGTTTGTAAGTGAATGAATATTGTGTTGAATTATATCTATATATTAATTTATAGGGAGCACTTCTATTGAGAGTCACTAAAATGAAGACTAGTTTAAGACTTTCTAATCAACGATTTGAGAGATTCACTTTTCGATTATATTACGGTAAATCAACATTTAGATGTTTATGTATCTATGAGTATATCAACCTTTAGATGTTTATATATCTATGAGTAGATGAGTAGATCACTTCTTCCAAATTGCTAATAACTAAGATATCGAATTATATCAAATTAATGAAACTAAATCTGTCAAATATGAACGTTCCTGTTTATAACTTAATCACGATTATAAATGCATTAACGATTTTTAAGTTGGTTGAAAATTTTCATAAATGATCTACATATAATTATTTAAATATATGCAGAAATGTGATCAAAAAATAAGTCTCCCAAAAAAATCATCAGTTGTTTTCGTTTAAAACTCTTCCTCAATTATATTGTGCATAAGACAGCTAGTACGTTGGACAGATAGTCATTGAGGATGACTAAATTATATGTTGGTCAAAACATAGGACTGCATTTTTGTCGTCTTGTTATCTTGCAATGTGCACAGTTTTAGTGTAGCGTACGTAGTTGGGAGATTAACATAAATCATAAATGTAACCAGAAACCAAAGTTAAGCTCGGAAAGCTTCTGTTTTTTTTTCCTTGGCAATCGAAATGTTGCTATAAAAGCAAGATTTGCCAAGCTACTTTCATATTTCATAAATTACGATGGGTTCGACACAGTTAGGAGCCAAAGAACTGCATGCAGTCTGTGTCCCTTTCCCAGCACAAGGCCATGTTAACCCCATGATGCAATTAGCCAAGCTTCTGCACTCCAGGGGATTCCGCATAACATTTGTCAACACTGAGTTCAACCACCGGCGTTTAATCCGATCCAGAGGTTCCGATTCTGTCAAGGGACTACCGGACTTCCAATTCGAGACCATACCGGACGGGTTGCCACCTTCAGATAAAGATGCAACTCAAGATGTCCCGGCTTTATGTGACTCCACCAGGAAAACATGTCTAGGCCCTTTTAAGGAGCTGGTGACTAAGCTCAATTCCTCATCTGAAGTGCCACAGATTACTTGTATAATTTCTGATGGTACCACGGGATTTGGGAGGGAAGTTGCTAAGGAACTAGGGATTCCTGAGGTGCAGCTTTGGACTGCTTCTGCTTGTGGCTTCATGGCGTACCTGCAATACAGCGAACTTGTTAAACGAGGCATTGTTCCATTCAAAGGTACTTCATTCTTTCTGAAACCTAATTATTGAGAAAAATGAAACACGGGATGATGAAAAAGAGATATACATCACCATCGAGTAAAGAAAATCAATCTAAACTAAAATTAAAGAACAATTTCAAATGAGTTTTGTTTATGTTTTATTTATGTATGTATTACTTAATCTTAATCTAAGTGTATATATAGTTGGTATGAATAGTCATATACATTGATTTTTTTTTTTTTGCTTGAAACTTCTTACAATGTCAAACATGGAAGGTTGAGTGAACCAGATCTAGAGCCACCCCTTACAAAATATCTCATCCCACTTGTGAAATAATCAACAGACACATGAAAACAGACCTTGTGGTCTTGTGGAAAACGAAAAGAAAAGAAAAACGGCTAGAGATAAACAAGCACCAGGCCACCAGTAGAAAATGGACAAATGATCGAGATTAAAAGCACAGTCATGTCTAGTGATAAAGTAATATGGAGTTCACATCCAAAATCAATTGGTAATGGATGGAGTGGCCCAAACTCTTATAAACTCATAAGAAAAGTTATATTTTTTCTAATGTGGAAGTTATATCTATACACATTCTCAACACGCTCCCGCACGTGTGGTGATTTCTCAAGTCATACATGTAGACAAGTTATATTGGGTGACGGTGAACACGTGTGGCCATCGCTGAAACTAAACAGGTGAGTAACCCGCTCTAATACCATGATAAAGTAATCTGGGGTTCACATCGAAAACTAATTGACAATTAATGGAGTGGCTCAAACCCTTATAAACCCATAAGCAAAATTATATTTTTCCAATGTGAGAGTTATTTTATACACATTCTCAACATCTAGCGTATCGGCCCCATTACTACAATAATTCGTATCCTCTGTATTCTAGTGCAGAACTGGATAGGCTTCTCTATGTAAGGCTGGCCAATAAGGTTCATTTGCAGAATTGCAGGGGACGTGGGTGTGGGGTTCTTTGTCATGTAGAATGAGTAGATCTTAATGGCCGGCTCTACGTACATAGGATTGTCTCTCCTAAGTTTTGCTCCTGGATTTCAATTAAGCAAGCTGTTCTCCCTCTCATAGTCTCATATTGTCATCTTTGCATGTACTTACACTCGAGTGTTCTAAAGTAATAAAATATAAGTTTTACGATTGAAAACTAAAGTGATATATAATATAAATTGAATAGTAACTGTCTTGAATTTAGATATTTGTTGTCCAAATTTACTATTATAATTACCCGTAAAACATCAACATTATCTACTCACATTTTTGCCCCTTGTATGCATTTCGATCAGATGAAAGTTTCATGCAAGATGGTATACTGGATAAGCCAATTGATTGGATCCCAGGCATGAAGAATATGAGGCTCAAGGACATCCCTAGCTTTATCAGAGTCACTGATGTCAACGACATAATGTTCGACTTCTTGGGATCCGAAGCACAAAACTGCTTGAAATCCTCTGCAATCATCCTCAACACGTTTGACGAATTTGAGCATGAAGTGTTAGAAGAAATCTCAGCCATGTTTCCTAACATTTACACAATAGGTCCACTTGCTTTGCTTGGTAGGCACGTGCCTGAAAACAAATTGGTGAAGTCCCTCAGCTCAGGCTTGTGGAAAGAAGATGCAAAATGCCTTGAATGGCTTGACAAACAGAAACCCGATTCGGTTGTATATGTGAATTATGGGAGCATAACTATGATGACAGACCAA
This sequence comes from Rosa rugosa, assembly GCF_958449725.1. Taxonomy (NCBI): domain Eukaryota; kingdom Viridiplantae; phylum Streptophyta; class Magnoliopsida; order Rosales; family Rosaceae; genus Rosa; species Rosa rugosa. Next base: position 22,501,571 of record NC_084820.1, on the reverse strand, counting down.
CATTTGAAAGAATTTGCATGGGGGCTTGCAAATAGCAAGCACCATTTTTTGTGGATTGTTAGGCCAGATGTGGTAAAAGGGGATTCGGTTGTCTTGCCCGAAGAATTTTTCCTGGAGATTAAGGATAGGGGTTATATAGCAAGTTGGTGTCCACAGGAGCAAGTGCTAGCACATCCATCAGTCGGGGTTTTTTTAACTCATTGTGGTTGGAATTCTACTATTGAAACTATATCAGCGGGTGTGCCTGTAATTTGCTGGCCTTTCTTTGCTGAGCAACAGACGAATTGTCGTTTCCTGTGTACCAATTGGGGAATTGGTATGGAGGTAAACAATGATGTTAAACGCGATGAGATTGAAGTGCTTGTCAAGGAAATGCTGGAAGGGGAAAAAGGCATGAAGATGAGGCGAAAGGCAAAGGAATGGAAGAAGAAAGCAATAGCAGCTACTAACACCGGAGGATCATCGTACAATAATTTTGAAAGACTTATTAAAGTGGCTCTTCAATAAAGAACGAGTCATTTGTGTACCTAGTTAGTAATTTTTCGTATTATACGAGAATAAAATACCTTGTTAGTTCCATTCTGGCGACTGAAAGTCCTATTGGGGGGCAATACATGGCTGATAGACGTCTATTGGGGGGACAATAGACATATATTGGGGGCAATACATGTCTATTAGAGGGCAATAGACTATTGGGGCAATAGACGTCTATTGAGGAGTAATAGAGGTCTATTGCCCCTCTATTGGGAGGCAATAAATGTCTATTGGGGGCAACAAACCTTTCCGGTGAGGTTTTCAGAAAAGTCCGGTGGGCGGCGGCCGGTGACCGGAATCTGGCGAAAGTTGGCCGGATTCCGGTGACCGGTGACGGGGCTCCGGCGAAGTCACCTATGGTTTCTCTCTCTTCCATTCTCTCTCTCTCTCTCTCTCTCTCTCTCTCTCTCTCTCTCTCTCTCTCTAAGTAACAAAGGTGATGGTAAAATGGTATTAAAAAAAAAAAAAATCTTAATGGGGTATTAGAGAAGACCTCCTTAGAGTGTTTTGGGTAAGAGGGAATTAAAAAAACTTAATCGAGTAAGTGGGAAAAAAATCTCTAAAAATGGGGTAAATGGACAAAAACTCTTTTTTCTTCGTATTTTACACATATTATTGAACAAAAATGAATACAAATTAATATTTTTAATTAAAAATTTTAATTATTTAATTAATTAAAAATATTTTACCGAACTTTTCAACGAACTATTTGATAAAATGTCCGAATAATACACGTATGTATTTTTCACTTACTATACATGTCCCGTTTTCTATTAACTATGCTTGTGTCTATGAACTATGCTTTTATTATTTTATTTTCATGTGTAGCTAGCATTTTCTTTTAAAGTCATATATGGATCGGATCTCAATTGTTTCTCAAGATGGGATAGCCCTATAAATAAGATCATCTCCAACTATGGTGTCAAAATCCACCGTGGAGCTTCACAGATACAAAAGATAGCCCTCATCTCCTGCGACCCATCCTTCAAATCCATCGTGGGTGATATTTCTGGTCTCATCCTGTCAAATTTGACAGCCTCAAGTCATCTGTCATTTTCTTTTTTTATTGTTGCTCTCCTTCTCTTTTCACTTTCGTCCTACCTAGACCATAGCCATTCATGGCAGACCTTCAATCCTTTTCGTCCCTCTAATTCTTCCTACAATACTCAAATCTTCCCACTCAAACCTTCATGAATCATTCATGTCAAACCAAAAGTTAAATTTTCATTCATATTTGGGGAAAAAGAGAGGAAGAGAGTTGGGAGTTAGAAAGAAAAACTGACGAATAGAAAGAGAATGAGGTTGTGTCGAAGATTGGAGACTAGAGAGTGAGGTTGTATAAAAAATCAGGGATTAGATCAGACTTGATTTTTCTTGATTGATTAGGTGAGCTCAATGAAGATTGGGGATGTGAGATTAATAAAGCAATTCTAGATTTTCAATGGGGTAATGAGATTTAATCTTCTTGTTTTGTTGGATCTGTAGTTTGCTGAGATCTAATCTTGTAATTTCGATGGATAAGTAGTTTTCATTGGGGATAGTGTCTAGTTTATTGAGTCTGGATTGATTGTAGCAGTTTTATAGATTGGTTTGGATTGGAGAAGATTTCCACATCGTAGAATTTTCTGGGCTGCTCTGATATCTTCTTCAGAACTCTCTCTCTCTCTCTCTCTCTCTCTCAAAACTCTGCTCTGATATCGTAGAATTAAAGATTACACAATTATTTTAAAATTTCTAAACATATCAAATATTGGGCTCATATTGAAGATCTCAACAAGATAATTACAATGATATAGTTTTAATATTTGGTAACATTATAAATCAGTAGGCCACACCATTTGGCTTACCAAAACTAAGCCCAAATTCATGTAAAACTAATATTTGGGTTATTTATAATGTTACCAAATATTAAAACTACATCATTGTAAAACTAATATTTGGGTAACATTATAAATAACCCAAATATATAGGAAAATGTTCAAGTAAATGCAGAATATGTGTCTGGCCCAAACTCGAGCTTACTTGCTCTAGTTGAAATAGGGTTTATATTAGAGATATTCTCGGAGAATCTTAGGAGATATCCAATCAATGTATAGATATCCTCTGAAGTTAGGAGTCTGCCTAAGTTCGGGTACTGTTTGAAAATTTTTCTCTTGATTAAAACATAGTTAGCAATGACAACCCAGATTGCTGGCATGAGGGTTATGATTTATGAATCTAGGAAGAGCGCATTTAACCTTTACATGCAGCCATACAGGCCAGCTACTCCGTTTGAATGCCGCCTTTAGCTTCACGACTACTCTCTTTAGTTGTTGTAGGTTATTATATGCAATAGTACGTTATCATTTTGATTTTTCCGAGGAAAACCTTGTTATCTGTTTGGCATGGACTTGAATTCAGCACTCATAGCCTACATCTGGGCAAAGCTAGGCAATTAAAAGCCAAGTGATCGATGAAGGGGCTGACACTTGAATTCAATTTAAGCAACTACGTTTGGCGCTTTATTAGGTTGAAGGCAACAACTCCATATTTATTCACTGTGGTCCTTCAGATTCAATTAGTTCCAACTCCCTTAAACTTGGAGCCGCAAGACTGAGATTTGTTTGCAAAAGATATTAACAGAAACGTACTGAGATTTGTTTGCAAAAGATATTAACAGAAACGTACTGAGATTGGTTGGCTTTTGCAAAGATATATAATGTGACAATTCATTCTTGTATCATCAATTATTTGTGGAGTCACATCGACAACTATTAAGCTTAAGAATCAGTCAAGTATATATACATGTGATTGATAATTCCATCGATAGATATGTGAATGGTTCACAGCCTTTGCTCTGTGGCACTCGGATCCAGTTGATTGAGTTCTTCAAGATTTTTATACATTAATAATTGTGTGTCAAGTCTAGTTTGAATTGATTTATTGAAAATAACTTTCACTTTGCTTACCTAGTTGTCTATAATTAATGAACGCGATTCAATTAGTATTATGTATGTTTTAGTTTGTAAGTGAATGAATATTGTGTTGAATCCTTATATTTATATATCAATTTATAGAGAGCCCTTCTAATAAGGATCACTAAAATGAAAACTAGTTTATGACTTTCTAATCAATGGTTTTGGAGACTCACTTTTTTATTACATTATGGTAAATCAACTGTTTAATGTTTATGTATCCATGAATAGATCACTTCTGAAAATTTTCTTCCAAATTGCTAATTGCTAATTGCTAAGGTATCTAACTATATCAAGTCAATGGAACCAAATATGTCAAACATGAAATGTTCATGTTCATAACTTAATCACGATTATAAATGCATTAACAATTTTCAATTTAGTTAAAAATTTTCATAAATGATTTACATATAAATATTTAAACATCTGTGAAGATGTGATCGAAAAGTGGGTCTCACAAAAAAGTCATCAATTAATTCTCATTTTAGTTGTTTTGATTAAAAGCTTTTCCCTCGATTTATATTGCGCATAAGACACCTAGTACGTTGCATAGATAGCGTCATAGAGGATGACTAAATTATAGGTCTTGGTCAAAACATAGGACTGCATTTTTGTCGTCTTGTTATCTAGCAATATGTACGGTTTTAATGGAACATAGTTGGGAGATTAATAAAAATCATAAATGTAACCAGAAACCAAAGTTAAGCTCGGAATGTTTTTTTTTTTTATTTTTTTTTCTGGCAATCGAAATGTTGCTATAAAAGCAAGATTTGCCTAGCTACTTTCTTATTATTTCATAAATTAAGATGGGTTCGACACAGTTAGGAGCCAAAGAACTCCATGCAGTCTGTGTCCCCTTCCCAACACAAGGCCATGTTAACCCCATGATGCAATTAGCCAAGCTTCTGCACTCCAGGGGATTCCGCATAACTTTTGTCAACACCGAGTTCAACCACCGGCGTTTAATCCGCTCCAGAGGTTCCGACTCTGTCAAGGGACTACCGGACTTCCAATTCGAGACCATACCGGACGGGTTGCCACCTTCAGATAAAGATGGAACACAAGATATCCCGGCTTTATGTGACTCCACTAGGAAAACATGTCTAAGCCCTTTCAAGGAGCTGGTGACTAAGCTCAATTCCTCATCTGAAGTGCCACAGATTACTTGTATAGTTTCTGATGGTCTCACGGGATTTGGGAGGGAAGTTGCTAAGGAACTAGGGATTCCTGAGGTTCAGTTTTGGACTGCTTCTGCTTGTGGCTTCATGGCGTACCTGCAATACAGCGAACTCATCAAACGAGGCATTGTGCCATTTAAAGGTGTACTTCATTTCTTTCTCAAACCTGACTATTGAGATAAAGGGAATGTGGGATGATGAAAAAGAGATGTATATCACCATCAATTATATAAAATCTAAACTCAAATTAAAGAACAATTTCAAATGAGTTTTGTTTATGTTTTATTTATTTATGTATTACTTAGTCTTAATCTTCTTAATCTAGTGTACAGTCAGTATGATTAGTAATATACATTGATTTTTTTTTTTTTGGCTCGAAACTTCTTCTTATAATGTCATACATGGAAGGTTGAGTGAACCAGATCTAGAGCCACCCGTTACAAAATATCTCATCCCACTCGTGAACTAATCAACAGAGACACGAAAACAGGCCTTGTGGAAAACGAAAAGAAAAGAAAAACAGCTAGAGATAAACAAGCACCAGGCCACCAGTACTCCAGTAGAGCGACAAATAACATCATTAACAGTCCTATGATTGAGATTTAGACTTTTAGTGCAGTGGATACATGATCAAGAATTCAAGATTGAAAATACAGTCGTGTCTTATCGGCCCCATTATATTATTACAATAATTCGTATCCTCTTTATTCTAGTGTACAACTGGATAGGCTTCTCTATGTAAGGCTGGCCAATAAGGTTCATTTGCAGAATTGCAGGGGACGTGGGTGGGGGGTTCTTGGGCATTTGTCATATAGAATGAGTAGATCTTAATGGCCGGCTCTACGTTCATAAGGTAGTCTCTCACTCTCTCCTAAGTTTTGCTCCTTACTCTTGGCTTTCAATGAAGCAGGCTGTTCTCCCTCTCATATAACCATCTTTGCATGTACTTGAGTGTTCTAAAGTAATAAAATATAAGTTTTACAACTGAAAACTAAGTTGATATATAGTATGAATTGAATAGTAACTGTCTTGAATTTAGATATTTGTTGTCCAAATTTACTATTATTTTTTTGAAATTGGGCTTGTGCGGCTGCCCTCAAGCCTAGATTAATGAAACTGCAGAATACATGAGGAGGACGTAAAGCTTGAACCCCAGATTACAATAAGCATCAAGAGAACCTCCTGAAATAATATCAGGACTCTCCACAAAATCTATATATTCTATAAAACACCAATTAGCAAAGAGCGTACGAATGAACAATCCAAATTTACTATTATAATTACCCGTAAAACAGCAACATTATCTACTGACATTTTTGCCTTGTATGCATTTCGATCAGATGAAAATTTCATGCAAGATGGTACACTCGACAAGCCAATTGATTGGATCCCAGGCATGAAGAATATGAGGCTCAAGGACATCCCTAGCTTTATCAGAGTCACTAATGTCAATGACATAATGTTCGACTTCCAGGGAACCGAAGCACAAAACTGTTTGAAATCCTCTGCAATCATCCTCAACACGTTTGACGAATTTGAGCATGATGTGTTAGAAGAAATCTTAGCCATGTTTCCCAACATTTACACAATAGGTCCACTTGGTTTGGTTGGTAGGCACGTGCTTGAAAACAAATTGGTCAAGTCCCTCAGCTCAGGCTTATGGAAAGAGGATGCAAAATGCCTCGAATGGCTTGACAAACAGAAACCCGATTCAGTTGTATATGTGAATTATGGGAGCATAACTATGATGACAGACCAACATTTAAAAGAATTTGCATGGGGGCTTGCAAATAGCAAGCACCATTTTTTGTGGATTGTTAGGCCTGATGTGGTAAAAGGGGATTCGGTTCTCTTGTCCGAAGAATTTTTCGAGGAGATTAAGGATAGGGGTTACATAGCAAGTTGGTGTCCACAGGAGCAAGTTCTAGCACATCCATCGGTCGGGGTTTTTCTAACTCATTGTGGTTGGAATTCTACTATTGAATCTATATCAGAGGGTGTGCCTGTAATTTGCTGGCCTTTCTTTGCTGAGCAACAGACGAATTGTCGTTTCCTGTGTACTGATTGGGGGATAGGTATGGAGGTGAACAATGATGTTAAACGCGACGAGATTAAAGCACTTGTTAAGGAAATGCTGGACGGGGAAAAAGGCATGAAGATGAGGCAAAAGGCAAAGGAATGGAAAAAGAAAGCAATTGAAGCTACTGCTATTGGAGGATCATCTTACAATAATTTTGACAAATTGATTAAGGAGGCTCTTCATAAGGAATAACTCTGGTCCTTATTTCTAAGAACTGATCAGAAAATGTTTAGCAATTAAATCTTTTGATGTCATCTTTGGCTTATGAATAAAATCAGTGTTTGCTTTCATTTTTGTCTTTGTATTTGTAATCAACTCAAGATTGCTTTGGCAAATTTAATAACAACCCAAAAGCAAAAATGAAGACGGAATTACTCTAGATCTAGATATCAAATCTTCAAATCGAAGGTGACTCATTATTATGAATTTAGATAATCAAATGTATCTACAAGGTACGTGGCTTGGAGAGTCTAGATTCTTTTGGAGGATATCAATTATCTTTCTACTCATTTTGTCAGTATTTTCTTCACTCATATTTACTGAGAGACAAATATGGTTGCTGACAATTTTGCTAATCTATGTTAGAATTATCTCAAAATAGTATATGGCGTAGTCAATTTCCCTCTTATGTCCTTCATCTTTTACATTTTGATAAGTGTATGTATATGATTCCACGGGGTTCTGCCTTTTGATGTATTTAACTTACAAAATAAAGAAGTCATTTGATCAAAAAATCCAATGATCATTCATGTAAGTATTATAATGCTAGTAAACACCTTAAAATGAGTAATCCTAGGTGAAATATTTTTTTAGGTAACCTCAAAAAGAATCATATTAGTTGTTGATGTGGCACAATCACTTTAATTTTTAGAAAAATAAGAAATTTTCATCAAATAATGTGGCTATGAGGGTATGAGGGTATTTTCATCAAATATGACACATTATTTGCCATATGAGATTATGAGGGTATTTTCTAATTTTAATACCAGTGTGTTTTACACTTTTACATAACATTATGTGAATTCACTTGTACCAAAATTAAAAGTAAGCCCCGGAACCACGCTTTTGTACCTGGAGCTCCTTTAAATTTGTTTTATTATTATTATTTTAATGAAAAGAATGAAAAGATAGTAAACATGGGCATTTGATTAAACACAAGTAAAAAAGCGTAGCCTAATATTTTTTTTTTTTTTGGATCAAATCAGTAACCATTCATTAATGAGCCTAGCCTAATATAGAAGCCCACTAAGGGTAATTTTCCTTCCTGAAATGAAGTATGGATGATGATTTGAACTAAGGGTACAGTGGAAACATAAACAACATTAGTCTAAACATAGAGGCCCAAGAAACATTACAACTAGAACAATGATGTGGTGATTCCATTGCCGAAAACATCAAATAGCCCTCCTGTATGCATCTCCGGGACTTTGATCAAGCACCGGTAGATGGTGAAACTCCGAAAAGAAGCCCACTCCTCCATCCCCAAAGGGACTGAGCTGCACCACCGCCAGTGTCCAGTTTTGATACAAAGCAAATGAAATTAAAGAAAGCAACTAGGAGGTACCTTTTATATCAAGCTAGTTGCTCTTTAAATTTCTTTGGCTTTAATTGCCTTTTGTTTTCTTTTTCGGATCTCCAGCAGTTGCAAAAGGACAAAATGGAGGTAAAAAAAAAATTCACAATAAAATCTTAATCGTGTTTTCTTCGTTTTGTAAAATAGTGATTGGTTTTTCAAATTTGAGGAGTACTACGTAGTACGTACTTAGGTAGAGCAATGAAAGCCAAAAGCAAAAGATCAAATGCTTTTTGGGGGCTTAATTTTAGATGGCTGAGTAAATTCTAATGGTCAAGAAACTAATGTTAAGTGAATAACTCAGTTGGCATATTATAGTGGCAGTAAGAATAGTTTTGCCACATCATTTGATGAAAATTTCTGAGTTATAAATGACCATGTTACATCTGCTCTCATATAATATGAACACTAAATGATGATACATTTAAAATTATTTACAAAAATACGAATATAAATTTTTATAATTAATTGAAGAAGTCATGAGGATGTTTTTTTATAATTTTTTTGTTTCTCTCTGCCAACTAAGCTTGTCAAATTTGGCGGGCTTTTGCTTTAGAGAAATTCTTAGGTGGGGGGTTTCCCCACCACATGGCTTTAGGGCCAATCAATAAAGAAAATTTTCTCTTTTTTGAAACTGCCCATGCTCTCTAAAGTATAATACCTAAAACACCCTCCTACTGGGCAATAATTAATCCTGCCCCAATCCCCACTACGTGGCTTTAAGGTTGTCCCACGCAAGATTGTCTCGCTACTCTAGAATAATTAGAATAATGTATGGTATAGAAAAAATAGTTGTATTATAGTCCTTGCTTTTAGAATAGGAAAAGGCAACTGTTAATGATTAAAAAAGGGGGCTGAAATTTGCACACCCAATTTTACTTTCTGCACACACCTTGTGCTGCTTTTACCAAATCACCCATATACTTATCTCTCTCATCCTATCCCTTCCACAACCTGCAACTAAAACACTCTTCTCTCTCTCTCCCTCTGCCACTCAACACAGACTCAAACTCAAACCATCTCCATCTCCATCTCCCTCCCCTTCATAACCCAATTTGATTATCTCTTCTTCCACAAACTTAATTAAACCCTCCATTTTTCTTCCCAAATGAACCATGAACTTCAAATCGCCTCCACCATCTTCACCATTACCCACTAATTCAAACCCACTCCCTCTAACCCACACCCTCACTCTCCACTGGGTCTCTCCCCCGCCTTTTCCCTCCGCCATTTCCAAACTCACGCACCCATTTCGCCTCCACGCCACCGTCGCCAACCCCGCCAACCCAGCAGCAGACTTAACTCTCACAACTGCCGCCGCAGCCGCCGACGACGACGAGCCACCTATATATAATGAAGACCAGAAGCTTCTAATCCTCCTCCGCCAGAGAAAAACAGTAGAGGCTTGGATTCTCTACACCCAATCCTCCCGCCTCCCCAATCCCACTTGCCTCAGCCGCTTGCTCTCCCAATTGTCCTACCAGAACACTCGCACCAGCCTCACGCGCACCCAGTCTATCATCACGTGCCTCCGCAATGAGCGCCAGCTCCGCAACCTCGATGCCAACTCCCACGGCCTCCTCGCCGTCGCTGCCGCCAAGGCCGGCCAGACCTGCAGACCCGCTACGCCACCTCCATCGTCAAGTCTATGCTCCGCTCCGGCTTCCTCCCCCACGTCAAGGCCTGAAGCGCCGTCGTCAGCCGCCTTGCTGCTTCCGGCGGTGACAGCCCTTCCGAAGCGCTCAAGCTCTTCTACTCGCTGAATGCTTGAAGCTATTCGACGAAATGCCTGAGTTAGGTGTTGAGCCGTATGTGCTTAGTTACAATGTGATGATCAAGCTTTGTGCTAGAGTTGGAAGGAAGGACTTGCTTTTTTTTTTTTTTTTTTGGAAAAAGGAAGGACTTGCTTGTTTTTGTGTTGGAGAGGATTTTGGAGTAGGGGATCGCGGTGTGTATGACTACATTGAATTCCCTGGTTGCGGCTTATGTTGGTTTCAGAGACTTGGAAACTGCGGAGAAGATGGTTCAGGCAATGAGGGAAGGGAGGAGAGACCTCTGCAAGATTCTAAGGGAGGCAAATTTGAGGAGTTCGAATTCGAGTGGAAGAAATGGGGATGTGTTTGAGATGTGTTTAAGGACCTCGGCCCCGATCTAATTTTGACAACAAGAGAGAGAGAGAGACCCAGAAACGCTTAGAGGGAAAGAGAAATAGCACTTTTTTCTTGATTTTAGAGAGAGAGAGAGGAAGAGGCTCTAGTTGCAGGAGGCGAAAACCCTAAGCCGTCGTCATGAGCGGTGAAATCCCCCCAAATACAAACCCGAAACCCACCTTTGCTTCTGTACTCGCAAGTGAAAATCCACTTGGTTTTGTCATTGACGACCTGCCTGTGCCTTCAGTTGAGGATGGCGTTGTCATAGTCCAAATTTCCGAGGAGCCATTCCTACGCGGGCTTGATCGCTGCAAAACAATCCTTGTAGGGAAACTTCTGTCGCCTCCGAATGGGGTCATGCCAAAAGCTCATGAGTTAGGGCAAAGGCTGCGTCTGGTTTGGCATAGCATATCGAATTGGTCAGTGGCCCCGTTGGGTAAGGGATTCTTCATGCTGCAATTCCAAACCCTAGATGATATGCAGCGCATTTGGTCAATGGGTTCTATAAATTTAAATCCTGGGATATTGAGGTTGATCAAATGGACACCTACGTTCTCTCCCTCCACGTACAGAAACACTTTTGCGCAGATTTGGGTACGTTTTTGGGATTTAGGTTTTGCATATTGGGACCACCAGACCTTGTTTGAGATTGCACGAGGTGTTGGCACGCCAATCAAATTGGACGCCAGGACTGCCGACAGATCTTTGGGTCTATATGCCAGAGTGCTCGTTGATGTTGATCTCTCAAAGCCATTGTGTGATCAAATTAGAGTTGCTCGCTTACACGGGGACGCTGTAACTGCTAAGATTGAGTATGAGTCAATACCAGTTCTCTGCCAGGTATGTGGAATTGTTGGTCACTCTGCTAATAAGTGCAACAATACATCTGCTCCACCTGATGAATCAATGCCTGTGAACCGGGGACGCTCTCTGACCCGCTCTCATTCTACACGAAAAAAGCAGCGGTCGCGCCGCCGTTCAAAGCGCAAGACAGTGCATCCTGCCTCTGTGGTGGAGGTAGAGAAGGCTCCGCCACTGGTTACCTCTGCAGTACAAGTGATGGATGAGGTTACGCAGGTGGTTGAGAATGTGGAACCGGTTTTGGAATTGGTTAACAAGGACGTAAGTATGGCTAGCTCTTCTACTACCTCCGTCCCACCAGGTTTTACCAAAGTTCAAAAGCTAGAGATGGTTGCTGATAGGTCTAAGCCAGCAGAAATGGCTTTGACTAATAATTTGGTAAGTGATGAGATGGAAGTTACCTCGACTGGAGGGGTAATTGGCGTTCTAGAAGAGGGAGAGTTTACTCCAGTTGTTTCCAAAAAAGTAATGAAGCTTGCAAAGCAGTCTGAAAAGGTTAAAGTAAAGCTCAAACCTGGTACTAAAATGCCGGTCCTACAGAAGGGGGCCAAACACAAACTGTATCAATGAAGATTTTGTTTTGGAATGCCCGTGGTCTCGCTAATGATGACACGCAACGGGCTTTAGCTAATATGGTACGTTCTCACAAACCTTTAATCGTTTGTATATCTGAACCTTTTATTTTAGTTGATTCAATTCCGTTGGCTTTCTGGAGATCTCTAGGCTTACGCCTAGTTACTACTAATGATCGAGGTTCTCTAGACCCAAACCTCTGGTTTTTCTGTCATGAAGCCCTAACATTGCAAGTGATTTCAGTTGGTAGCCAGCAGATTACAGTTTCCTGCACCCATGAGGGAAACCACAGTATATTCACTGCTGTTTACGCCAAAACTACTCTAATAGGTCGGAGGCAACTTTGGTCGGATCTTGCTGTTCTTCGGGCACAACATGTGCATGGGCCGTGGGTGGTTTTTGGAGATTTTAACTATGTCTTCGGAGCTCATGAAAAACGTGGGGGTAATCCACCAAATGCAGCATCATGCCAGGAGTTCCAGCAAATGTGTTCTTCTTGTGATCTTCTTGATATTCCCACAAAAGGACTCCCTTTCACCTGGACAAATCGTAGAATTGAGGAGCGTTTAGATAGGGCCCTTGGTAATTTGGATTGGTTGGAATCTTGGGCTGTAATGGAATGTTGCACACTCACTAAAGCCACCTCTGACCATTGTCCTATTCTATTGACATGCTCCAGACTTCAGCAAATTTTCAGGCCTTCATTTAGGTTTCAGAGTTTCTGGACGCAACAGCCCAATTTTCTCTCTTTGATTCGCGATTTCTGGGCCTCTCTTCAATTTTCTGGTTGCCCTCAGTTTGTTCTGGCTTCCAAGCTTAGAGCTCTGAAGGTGATGTTAAAGGACTGGAGTAAGGCCACCACTGGGGATGTCCATGTCAGAGTTAGAATTTCAAAGGCTCTTTTGGATACAGTTCAGTCTGAAATTTCAGTTATGGGTCCTTCTGAGGAGAGATTTATACGAGAAGATGCTGCTCACTCAAAGTTCCTTGCTGACCTTTCCATCCAGGCGATTTTTCTGAGAGATCAGTCTAGGATAAGATGGTTAAAAGATGGTGACCGAAACACGTCATTCTTGCACAATATGGTCAAGCTGCGACGTTTAAACAAATCCATCTGCTCCTTGAATGTTAACCAGGTGACTATCACTGATATGAATGCCATCGAAGCTCATGTGGTCCAACACTTTGAGAATGCCTTCACAAGTGATCCGAATATTGTGAATACAGGGCTAGTGGAACGTACTATTCCCCGCTTAGTTACTGAGGAAGAGAATTGTGCCCTTCTGGCAGTCCCATCATCACAGGAAATTCATGACGTTGTAATGAAAATGGATAGCTTCAGTGCCCTGGGTCCAGATGGTTTTAATGGGAGTTTCTTCAAGTTTTGTTGGTCGGTGGTTGGTCATGATGTTGTTCGGATGGTGCAAACTTTCTTTGAAAATGGTTTCATTATGCCTCACTTTAATTCTAATGTCATTACGCTCATTCCCAAACTTCAGGAGTCTGAGAAAGTTTCGGACTACAGGCCCATTGCACTTGCCAACTTTAGTTTCAAAATCATTACAAAGATCTTAGCTGACCGCCTTGGCCGCATTGCAGCAAGAATTGTTTCTCCTAGCCAAAGTGCCTTTATCACGGGCCGTAATATCATTGATCCCATCTTCTGAATGTGTGAACCTGCTTGATGGCAAATGCAGTTATGGAAACATTGCAATCAAGTTTGATATTAGCAAAGCGTTTGATACACTAGATTGGAACTTTCTACTAAGGGTTCTTAGTGCTTTTGGTTTCCACTCCACCTTTGTCAGGTATGTTCAAACAATTTTACAATCTGCTTACCTTTCAGTTAATGTGAATGGCAAAGCTTGTGGTTATTTTACCTGCTCCAGGGGTGTGCGTCAAGGTGACCCCCTATCACCGCTTCTTTTTTGTCTTGCTGAAGAAGTTTTAAGCAGGGGGATTGCCTCCTAGGTTAACCAAAATAAGATCAAGCTCATTAAGGCTTCAAGGAATGTAACGCCTCCATCACATGTTTTGTTTGCGGATGATGTTATGGTTTTTCTTCAAGGCCGCTACAAACATCTCAGGAACTTAATGTCTTTCATGGAGGAATATGCATTAAATTCTGGTCAGGCAGTAAACAAAGCAAAGTCACAGCTATTTCTTGGTAAGTATGCAGTTCCAAGACGGCTGAGAATAAAAAATATTCTTAACATCACTGTCAGCAATTTTCCTTTTACTTATCTGGGAGTTCCCATTTTTGCGGGGAGAGTTAAATCAGCTTTTTTACTCCCTATTGCTGATAAGGTCAAAAGCAAGCTCAGCTCTTGGAAAGGTAGATTGCTTTCGCAGGCCGGTAGGCTGCAATTAATTGATTCTGTTATACAAAGTCAGCTTATTTACAGTTTTCAGGTTTATGAATGGCCCCATGAGCTTTTGAAGAAAGTCCAGAGGTGGGTACAGAATTTTTTCTGGAATGGAGATCCTTTAAAAAATGGTTTTGCACTTGTAGCTTGGAAGAATTGTTGTGTGCCCAAAGATCAAGGTGGTTTGGGTTTGAAAGATCTATTTACCCTCAACAAATCGCTGCTTCTGAAGCGTTGTTGGGAAGTAATCACCAAAGCATCTCCCTCTGCTATCCTGCTTCATGACCGTTTCTTAATTCCTGGCTTCCTTCCCACCAACTGTTACAAGAAGTCGTCAATTTGGCTGGGGCTCAAGAAGTTGTGGCTACAGTTTCATACAAATCTGCAATGGGTTGTGGGTGATGGTAAATTGATACGCTTTTGGAAAGATAATTGGTTGGGTGAAGCACTTGTAGACTCTATCAATTGTGCTCCTGATATTCTCCCTTTTCTTGATGACAATGTTTGTAGTTTCATACACAACAAGGAATGGAGAATTCCTTGGAGTTTCAAACTGACTCACAAAGAGGCAGCTGAGGCCATTTCTTCTGTTCAGTTACCAGCCTTTGACATGTCGGACCAGCCGGTGTGGGCATTGGAGAAATCAGGAGTCCTCACTGCCCAGTCTGCCTACTGCCTGCTGGCGGAGCAGCTGCCAGTGGTGCCTTGGGGCCGCAGGATATGGCATAGGGCCATCCAACCTCGAAAGAGTTTGGTTACTTGGAAAGTCCTACTTAACAGAATACCCACTGATGACCTGCTCCAACGCCGTGGCTCTATTCTTTGCTCTAGATGTCAGTTGTGCAGAGCCAATATTGAAAGCACTAGTCATCTTTTTGTTACCTGTGCAGCTTCCTTATCAATCTGGCATTGGGTTGGGTCCCTTTTCAGGCTTCAATTTGATCCAGGTACGTCGTTGGTTGATCTTTTTGGTGACAATTATATCTCTAGCTTCTCTGTTTCTTCCAAGCTTCTTTGGTTTATTTCTGTTTGCAATCTACTATGGAGTTTATGGATGGAGCGTAACAGATTAAAGCATGAAGGGGGTGATTTTAATGAGGTTATTTTCAAACAGAAGCTAATCCTGTCTCTTAAGGAATCAGCTTGTTTGCTTTTTACCCCTTCGTATAACACCCAATCTATGCCAATTTTTGAGCTCTTGGGTCTTTCACCATTGCGGCCTACAGCCCCCAAAGTTGTGCAAGTGTTATGGCAGCCTCCTCCTGTTCATTGGGTGAAAGTGAACACGGACGAATCTTTTCACAATCAAGCACATGCAGGTTATGGTGGCATTTTTAAAAATAGTGATGCATCGTTTATGGGTGCTTTCTCTGCTAATGTTAAAGTGCCTAGTGCTCTGGATGCGGAGATGTTAGCAGTCATTGAGGCAGTACGCATAGCCTGGTCAAAACAATGGAATAATCTTTGGTTAGAGGTGGACTCGTTGCTTTTGTTACAGTATTTCAAAGTGCCACTATCTGTCCCTTGGCATTTGCGTATAGCTTGGGGTAATTGTATGCATACTGCACGTCAAATGAATATCCATATTTCACACATTTTTAGAGAAGGTAACTCGGTTGCAGATAAGCTAGCTAACTATGGTGCCACCATGGAGGATTATGTCTGGTGGGAGTTTCTACCAACGTTTCTACTATCCTATTTTGGTCATGATTTCTCAGGGCGTCCTAGTTACAGATTTTCTTAGTCTTGCTTTTCTCGGGCTCCGTTTTGGGGTTCCATCTTGTATTTTTCTATTTCAGCTACGTACTTGTTTTATTCAGGTGGTATTCTTGTACTAGTACTCGAGGTGAAGGTTTTATGTCCCCCTCGATGTACAACTATCATTTCTTTTTAATAATATTCGGCTGTGGGGCTGAGCCTCCCAGTCAGGCTGGGTTCCAAACCCCTTAAAAAAAAAAAAAAAATAAAAAAAAAAAAAAGGACCTCGGCCTTAACTTTATGCGGTACGACTTTGTCATCGTTGTCCTCGCCGATTCGCGCAGCTTTTGCAGGTGGAGCCAGACTAAATCGGAGCAGCTTTTACCACTCCTCTTCAGACTCCTCTCTTCTCTGCCCATCCATTTTCGTTTCTTTGTTTCTGGAGAAAAAGATCCATTCAATTTCTAAATTGTTCCACTCTAATTGAAAGAAATTGAACTTATATTTTGTTCAACAGATTGATAAATCTAATTTAATGGTGTGAGGATAATTTGGGGTTGGATTTCGATGTAGTGGTTGAATTCATTTACCAACGTTTCTACTATCCTATTTTGGTCATGATTTCTCAGGGCGTCCTAGTTACAGATTTTCTTAGTCTTGCTTTTCTCTGGCTCCGTTTTGGGGTTCCATCTTGTATTTTGCTATTTCAGCTACGTACTTGTTTTATTCAGGTGGTATTCTTGTACTAGTACTCGAGGTGAAGGTTTTATGTCCCCCTCGATGTACAACTATCATTTCTTTTTAATAATATTCGGCCGTGGGGCTGAGCCTTCCAGTCAGGCTGGGTTCCAAACCCCTTAAAAAAAAAAAAAAAAAAAAAAAAAGGACCTCGGCCTTAACTTTATGCGGTACGACTTCGTCATCGTTGTCCTCGCCGATTTGCGCAGCTTTTGCAGGTGGAGCCAGACTAAATCGGAGCAGCTTTTACCACTCCTCTTCAGACTCCTCTCTTCTCTGCCCATCCATTTTCGTTTCTTTGTTTCTGGAGAAAAAGATCCATTCAATTTCTAAATTGTTCCACTCTAATTGAAAGAAATTGAACTTATATTTTGTTCAACAGATTGATAAATCTAATTTAATGGTGTGAGGATAATTTGGGGTTGGATTTCGATGTAGTGGTTGAATTCATTTTGGATGGGGTTATATCGCCATCTTTCTCAGTTTCTTGTATGATCAGTTCGGGAGGAATGATCAAATTAAGTATTTTGCAAGTTGTTAATAAGAGATTTTGTCCATGAGGTTTTCATATTTGTGCAAGGCTACTGATGCAGCACGATTATGTGGATGGAGAGAGAGAGAAGGGTAGTTTTGGAAGAAAAATATTATTGAATTGATAAGAAGTATTAAAAAAAGCAAAGGGAGTGTAGAATGTAAAAAAGGATGTGCAAATTTCAGCCCCCTTAAAAAACTGAGGGATCAAAAGTTCACAACCTTATATGCTTTGCCCGTATATTGATTGCCAATCATACCCCAAACCTAGTCGTAATTGATGGTTTGTCTCATACAATTATTGCTACCTCTTTGCTTGTTGGGTGGGTGTTACTGTGTTAGTAAGTAGATGGCTTATTAGTTGACAGCATCTGCGAAGTCATACTTAATTAATCATTTAATCTTCTAGACCGGCCATTAGGTAGTGAGCAACATGGGCCGAGCAACACCTATCCAATCACTTTAACCTATACAATATATTATTTGGACATATTGCATCTGATAATTCCATTTTGGTAAGATTATTTTCTTGGTAGGTGGTGCAATGGAGATGGTTCTAGCTTCATGTCGGAGGTTTATTGTTTGAACCCTAGCAACGATGAAATTAGAAGTGCATGAAGTTGTGGTGATAATAGATTATGCTGTCTTATATGCCTCTTGGTCAGAAAGTATTGGTTAATTTAGTTTTATACTTCTACTTACCCAATGTTACATGGGCCGCAGGTCGCATTTCTCTTGCTCTCAAAGTAATGGTTATGGTTCATTTGGTTATAGACTTCTTTTCTTTTCTTTTTTGGACAAAGGTATTTGAACTTTGAGGGGTCCACAGCCTAGGAACATTAGCAACTATCGGTGGCTCGCAGAAACCCAATTAACATAAAGGTCCAGAGCCGATTACCACGTGACTACGTGAGAGCAGTCAAAATCCAACTAACGTCTGAGTTATACACTTCTATTTAGTGTTACCTGGGTTGAAGTCGTTTATGGAGAAGTACAAGACACATTTGGTAACAATTTTTCTAATAAAAATAGGTTTAAATAGTTATGCAGCCATGCATGGATCTTAATCATCTTATAACTGTATAAGGGTATATTTTTTGTGGTACCTAAAGTATTGTATTGTAACTTGGGCAATTTGGTACTTAGTCAATAAAAGAGGACTATGTGGTACTCAAAATTAATTATCCTCTATTAGACCATTCGGTCATTTTTCTTTTTTTTTTCTTTTTTTTTTCATTTAACCAAAAAATGGAAGGAAGTAACTTTAAGCACTAAGAGCATCTTTAGCAATGCTAGCCATTTTTGAGTCAAATTTTAGCTAAAGTAGCTAAAAAGTCATTTTAGCTAGCCACTTTAGAATTACGTCTGCATCAATGTTCTCTATTTTAGCTAGTTTTGAATTTATATTATTTTTTAAATGAATATTAAATAGTTTAAATGTATTTATAAATTATATAAAATAACTTAAAATGAATGTTTTAAATTATAGAGAGCCTCATTCTGCTCTCTATATTTAGGAGCGAGATAGCTAAAAGTTATAATAGAGAGCCATTTAGGAGTCTGGTGCAGCTGCTAAAATAGATAAAAAGCTAAACATGCTCTCTAAAATAGCTAAGGAACCACAATAGAGAGTCTGCTAAAGATGCTCTAAGTGAGTAAGTGTGGTTCCTTTTTATTAGCTACGTACCATTATCCCAGCAGCATAGAAGGAATAATTTTTATCACAAAATGCAGTGACTTAAATATTTTCTTATACACACAATCAAATTATAACCTATTTTACCCTCTTATATAGGATGTTCATTTTGAATTAATAAAGCATCTGCTATCAAGATCGAGGACCTACAATATACTTTTCTCTCACTTTAGTTTAATAACATTAATTTCTTCATTATAAGTGGGAATTCGATTCATGGATCAGTCATGCTAATGTTTTATATTGTCAGTTGTTATGTAATAATAATAAAAAAAACAATATAAAAGACTAATTAAACGTTTGCAAAGTCATTGATTATCATTTTTTTTGGGGGTTGATTTTTAAGTCATTTATAAATTAGAACTGTAGTTGACTTGAGCTGTCAGTGACTATCCAAGTCCTCCTCCAACCAAAGTTTTGTTTTTTATCTCCGTTTCCCATTTTCCCTTTTTAAATATTAACAGCTCCACGATGTTCTCCAAATTTCTTGTTATTTCGGTTCCATTGAAAACTTGAAGGTAGATACAACCTCAATTAGGATCCACCTTTCTCCGCTTCTATATCAACTTGACGAACTGGAATGCAGACAGCAGACTGTCGTTAGCCTTTTTCCCGGTGTTTTACGTTTTGTGTACCACCCAACCTCTCGGCAGGTTTGTTTCTTTTTCCTCTGTTTCTTCGTTATCTATACTTTCTTCTTTATGATTTGCTTTCGTTCTTTATGTTGCCGGTATCTGATATTATGCATTGGATCTGGTTACTCTACATAACTATTTTGGCTGTGGTTTTTAGAAAGTGCGAGATTTATAGTATAATTTTTGGTTTAATTATTAAAAGCTAACCAGCTAGGTAGAAAGTAGCCAAGTACCTAATGCAAGGAATGGATCCAAACTAGTTCCAACTAACCAAATTTTACTCTATTTCTTTTCAATCCTCTTTGACAATGCAAGCAATCAAAACAGTACTACTTCAAAGTTCAAATTCAATGTCATCAAAACTAGATTATAACACCAACCATAAGTACAAGATTATTTTTAGCTGGTATTACACTCGTTAAAGGAATTGGAATCTAAATTTTTATCATTTGTTAGCGCTTACATATTAAAGTGCCACTGGAGACTAAATCGACTTTCCAGAATGCTAATAACAATTCTGCTTAAGAGAAATATACATAGCACATCTCACATTATCATAAAGCCTAATTACCTGAAAGTTCCTTCTACTTATAAGTAAGGCATAAAATTAAGGTCTTCTCAAATATTTTTCTTGTTTTGTTCCTTGAAACTAATTAACCTCATTTCCCATGCAGCATTTAAATTAGGCACCCTATTGCAATTGGAAAGATCCAATAATTGATTAATCACCAGAGTCACCATTTCACCATTTACCAATATTTTTCTGATAGTATAGAATTCCTTAAGACCAAGACACATGTGATGAACAAAACTACCGTAACAAATTCATAACAAGTGCCATCTGTGCATGAAATAAATCTGAGCGTCATTTTTTATACTTCTTTAAATTAAACTACTCTTAAATTTCTCTAAGAAGAGATCTGAATGTTACTTTGCAGAAAGTTTGAGATCATTCTCTGAATCTCAGAAAGGGAGTTAAAGCAAGAGAGGATATGGCTTCCTCAGCGGCTCCTATTTCTGACAGCCTCAAGAAGATCTGGGATCAGTGGAATCTCCGGAGCTTCATCATGTTAAGTCTCACATTGCAGACCTTCTTAATTCTCTTTGCACCCTTGAGAAAGCGATCATCGAGCAAATGGGTAATCGTGCCCATCTGGTTGGCTTACTTGCTCGCTGACTGGGCTGCTAACTTCGCTATCGGACTAATTGCAAGCAGCCAAACGAACACTGATCAAGGTTCGCCAGAGAATGGTAATCTATTGGCATTCTGGGCTCCCTTTCTTCTTTTGCACCTTGGTGGTCCAGACACCATAATTGCAATTGCTATGGAAGACAATGCGTTGTGGCCGAGGCACTTGCTTGGTCTCATATTCCAGGTTGTAGCTGCAATGTACGTCTTCGGTATGCAGTTCTCTAACCAAAACAAGCTACTGTGGCCAACACTCTTCCTGTTTGTACCAGGACTTGTCAAGTACGGCGAGCGAACACGTGCTTTATATCTTGCCAGCTTGGAAAGTCTCAAGGAAACCATACTTGCAGTACCGGAACCTGGACCGGATTATGCAAAGTACATGGATGAGTACTCCTCAAGAAAAGCTGCCCATCTTCCAATTAAAATAGAAATCAAAGAAGGTCGTAGCTTAGATTCGAAGAATGTGACGTATCGGCTGGGAGGAGGAGACGTCATTGATAATATTACACTAGTGGAGGGTGCTCATCACTTGTTTCAAATCTCCATGGGTCTTATTATAGATCTTGTGTTTGACTATCATCAGCGCAAAGAGAGCCGTGCCTATTTCATCAAATTAGAATCAGGAGATGCTTTTACATCAATTGCGACTGAGCTCAATTTTATGTATGAAGCTCTGTACACCAAAGTTTATGTGGTACATTCTCGACGGGGATACTTGTTGAGAGCTACATCCTTCATCGCCGTTTGCATAGCCTTTGTTTTCTTCTATAGATTAGAGAAACATGGCTTTCACAGGTTTGATGTTGGAATTACTTATTCCTTGCTTTTTGGTGCCATAGCTCTTGATTCAATAGCTCTTTCGATGCTGATATTATCTGATTGGACGATCGCTGTTGTATACAAGTACTGTAAAAAGTGTTGTGTAGTCACTGATCTCATGATGAAGTACCTGGAGTTTAAGAGATCATGGCGATCAACTACTCCACCAAAGTGTCTGGAGCGGACCAGAAAGATTTTATTTCGAAGATGGTGTGAATCTGTCTCCGGTTTCAACTTCATAGATTATTCTCTCCGAGAATGTGGAAGATCAGTAGTCCGACCTGTGTACCGTTTTGGCATTTTTGACCTTTACCGTACAGTCATCAGATTTTTGGGCTACCTTTACCATAGAATCATCATATTCCTGGGCCACCTTTACCTTAGAATCATTAAATTCTTTGGCCTCAAGTATCTTCGAGATGAGATGAAGTATAGATCCAGCAAGAGACTGGATGAGAATTTGTGGAAGTTCATTTTTGATGAGTTGAAAAGTAAATCCTCAGAAGTTGCTGATGATCCCAAAATTGGTAGAGAAATATGTTCGTCCCAAGGGGATTGGGTTCTCCTAAAAAAGTATGAGAAGCATCCGGAGTACAAGAACTTGCTAGCATGCTTTGTTGATGTTACTTATGACAGACGCGTTCTGATGTGGCATATTGCTACTGAGATGTGTTATTACGAAGTTAATACAGGCAATGGTGGTGAGCATGGGGAATTTAGTAAGACCTTGTCTGATTACATGCTATATCTCTTAATCATGCAGCCTGCTTTGATGTCCTCTGTAGCGGGAATCGGACAAAAGAGATTTAGAGATACGGTTGCAGAAGCCAAAAAATTCTTTAAAAAAGGGCGAGTGGGATCCGATGTGAAACTAGGCAAGAAGGAACTAGGCGAGGCTTGTTACAAACTCCTTGATGTAGATACAGGAGTTAAACCTGTCAATGTCAAAGGGAATAGAAGTAAATCTGTTTTGTTTGATGCATGTATTCTGGCCAAGCAGCTGATGAAATTCGAAGACTCGCAATGGGAATTAATAAGCTCGGTGTGGGTGGAATTGCTATCATATGCTGCCAGTCATTGCAGAGCACAAAGCCACGCGCAATTGCTGACTAAAGGTGGAGAGCTTGTCACTTTTGTTTGGTTACTGATGGCTCGCTTTGGCATTGAGGAGGACATCCAAGTACTGGAGGTCCAAGCAAGAGTAAAATTGATCATGGAAAAGCAACCTGATGTATTCCAGAGTAATTAGCGGCGGACATCCAAGTACTGGAGGTCCAAGCAAGAGTAAAATTGATCATGGAAAAGCAACCTGATGTATTCTAGAGTAATTAGCGGCGTACACATTAATTTATATCTCGTTGCTCATTTGCATTATATTCCAAGTTTTAGTAAGGTGACTGTATGAGAAATTTTGAAGAGCGACTCATTTGCATTTTTTTTTTCATCGTTGACCAAAAAAAAAACATGGTTTTCTTAAAAAAAAAAAATCAAAAAGTCTTTTAAGATGGTTTTTAATCTTTTTTTTTTTTAAATGGTAATCAAATGATAAGTTGAAAAGTCATATGTTTTCTATTTGTCCCGAGTTTTTTGATTCGTTCATTAGGTGGCTAATTTTTTTTCATTTATTCAACGAATCACAAATTTTGATCCTTCATAAAGCTATCAAAATATAAGAAATACCAATATTTAAAAAAAAAAAAAGCCACCGAGTTGGTGGTGTCTATGGATCGTGCAGCATTTGGTGGCCTGATTGGTGCTCTAAGAGGCCATGCGTCACAAGGAGGCGAAGGGGCTTCTAGCTAGTTCCAATAATGCCGGAACTCCTGTGTGCTCTACAACTGTTCTTGCAAATATTAAGGAGGCAGGCTTTTTCAAAAATTGGGCATCCATTGTGCCCCTAACTTAGTGGACAATCTGGTGTTGCCACTGGTGATATTGCCGGCAGCGAGGGTAGCTGAGACGCTAGATGATATGGTGGTGGAGGTTTCCAATACTCTTCTAGCTGGAACAAAATGCAAGGCAGCCTTTGACCTTGATCATTCTGGAAAAAGGTATCTTGCCCTTCCTACTCCTGAATTGCAAGTGGACGAAAATGTTACATTGATGTTGCAGCACAAGAATGGCAAAATAATTGTGTCTTTGAAGAAGAAGAAGTTAGGGCGTCTGGAAGGAAGCAAAAATAAACGCATATGTTCGGGTGCTTGAGAAAGATTTGCAGGTGAAAAGACCTAAAAAATGGAAGAGCCATGTTGAACCTATTGATGAAATTGGTGATCCAAATGCAACCAAGGAAACTGAGTCAAGAGGTTTGGAGGTCTTGGTGAATGAAGATAGTGTGGAAGGTGATGTATCACCTTCTACTCCAAGAATTGTTTAATTTATGTTTAGGTCGCAAAAACCAAGTGCTCTGAGGATCATTTTATTTTATTTACTTCGGAGCTTCTAGGTTTTTGTTTGGAATAATGGTGCGTGAACTTTCTAAAAGGTTGGTGTACGGGGGGTAGTCCGGGTCTTATTCTTGTTTAGAATAGATTTTTAGGGTACTCTAAGGAGCGATTCTTTCTGTCAACTCCACACGGTTGTTTTGTTTTTGTACAGCTTGCTAAATTTAATGAATGGCTTAACTTTTCTTGGCAAAAAAAAAAAAAAAAACCACTGTGTGTTTTAGTTTTCATTATTTATGAAAATACCACTCTAGCAAAATACCTATAGTTAACGAACAAAAAAATTACTGTCAACGAACAAAAAGCCTACTATCAAATAGCCAAAAAGCTACCAACAATCAAAAAGCTATTGTCATTTTCTAGAAAAATTACTGTGATTCATTGACACTTTGTGATAAAAATATATGGTGACTTAATTGATAATATAAGTTTTAAAAAAAGTACTTAAAATTTATTTGCTATAATTAGTTTTATGGTTCGTCGATAATAGCATTTAGAAGATGACAATAGCATTTCAAAATATTATCGTGGACAATAGTGTTTTTGAATGACAGTAACATTTTAGTCTATTGGCAATAGCTTCTTGTTGTGGGGTAGTACCTCTTTGAATAATGGTGCAGACTTTTACAACAAATTATAGTAACTTTCATGAAGAATGACAATACCTTTTCGGTTCATTGACAGTAACTTTTTAGTAATTCAGAAGTAGCTTTTTCATATGTCTGTAATAACTTTTCCAATAATGACAATAGCTATGTCATGCCATTTTCATAAATAATGAAAAGTAAAAATGCAGTGACTGTTTAAGGAAAACTGAAATTGGTAGAGAATTGAGTCGTACTTTCATTGATAATAGGGGTTTCTTTATATAGAGGATTATAAGGCATAGAATCAGAGTTGTACAAGGAAACGTAATATTACATTGATTGGATATCTCCAAGATTCTCCGATATTATCTCTAATTCTAACCCTATTACCACTAGGTCAAGTAACCTAGAGTTTGGGTCAGACACATATTCTAGATTTACTTGAACACTCCCCCTTGTGTCGCCCAAACGTGGTGCTCCTCTCGTTACCTCATTAAAAACCTTGCCGAGTAACAAAAACTCAGTGGGACAAAAATAACCTCGGTCGAAGGGGAAAAAGAGCACAACACACCCTTCACGTTTCGAGACCATACATGTCTGCATCTCCTCCTGATGACTACGGTCATGGGAATTCGGATAACTTCTGCAAATAATGCTACCAACATGTTTCTCAAAAGTGGAATTTAGGCAATGACTTAGTGAGCAAGTCTGCCATACTGTCCTCAGATCGAACCCAGTTCGCTTTGATCTTGAGGAGAGTCTGTTCTTGCTGATTATGCTTGGTGTTGTCGCTTTTGATGTAGCCTTGCTTCATTCGTTCAAAACAAGCAGCATTATTCTAAATGCTCGTAGGCTCATCTGTGGTAGACTTCAAACCACAATTGTTCAAACATGCGTAATTATGGATCCAATCCATATATATTCACGAACCACTTCGTAAAGAGCAATAATCTCTACATGGTTCGAAAATATAGTGACTAGGGTCTGTTCTATAGACCTCCAAGATATTACGGTCATACTCATGGTGAACACTTAACCAGTTTGGGAATGACCTTTGTGTGGGTCAGAGAGATATCCAACATCAGCAAAACCTTCCAAAACACATGTCGTTTTGGGATGAGGATAGAGGACGCAGACCAATATTGGCAGTGTTCCTGGTGTGTGATAGGTCCGAATCCATCATCTCTCTATAGGGATAGAACAACCCCATATCAATCGTACATCTCATGTACCGAAAGATATTTTTTACACCAATCCAATGGTGTCGCATTGGCACAAAGCTATATCTAGCTAACAAGTTCACGGTAAATGAGATGTCCGGTCTTGTGCATTGAGCTAAGTACAATAATGCGCCTATTGTACTTAAGTAAGGCACTTCTGCCTCTAGCACATCTTCGTCATCATCCTTTCGACGAAGAGGATCCTTTTCAGGATTACGACTATAGACGATCATGGGGATGCTTGAAGGCTTGACCTTGTCAAAATGCCTAAGCATCTATCAACATGATGCTCAAGTTCCAAACTGAGACATAATCGTGTTTTCCCAAGATCCTTCACATCAAACTTGGATTTCAAGTGTTCAGCGGTTTCCCTTAACTTTTTAAGGGCTTCCAATGAAGATCATGTCCAACATGAACCGCGATAAAATCCAAACCTTGTTATGGAAATGCGCAGGCCTATCTCTTCCCAATCAAGTAGTCACTTTAGTGAGCGTTTCAACCTCCTTGTAAACGCGCTCCGTGGTCTAGAGCCACTTGGCTTGGGTAAATGAAGTTCACCATGAATTTTCATGTATATTCCGTATCTAGATTCCCCTAGAGATACGTAGTGACCACATTTGTAAGCTGCATATTCAGTTATTCGCAAACTACCAAACTGATAGGGTAGTGGAGTGCAATGACATTCATTACGAGAGAATATGTCTCATCGTAGTCGATTCCAGGGCGTTTTGTGAGAAGCCTTGCCCCATAAGGCGAGATTACCATCTCTTTTTCTCATCACGCTTTCTAATGAAGACCCATTAGTCAATAAGTTTTATGTTAGGAGGTGTTGGCATCATTGGCTCGAAAACCTTCCTCTTCGTTAGAGAATCCAATTTAACCTGGATTGCATCTTTCCATTTACGCTAATTTTCTCTACATTGACATTCATTCATCAACGGAGTGTGGTTCAATATCATCGGACTCAATGAACTCATGCGCAATAAATGCGCAAATACATCATCAATCATGATGGAGTTTCTATCCCACGTCTCATGTACAATAGTGTAATTTTCAAAGGAATCTATATTCTGAGGAATAGGTTCTGATGTTGAGGCATCCCCCAACGATAAACATAATCCTGAAGATTCTCATGAGATGGATTTTGAGTGTCGATGATCCAAGGATTGGGTAGTGCCAAAGTATCCTTCGAACCCACGGGCTTCCCATACAGCCTAGCTGAGGCCATGACCTGTAACGCTAGAGTGTCACTCTCTATGGCGTTGGCGCCATACCTACCTCCGTGTAGGGTGGCGCTACGTCCTCTCGTAGGGACGTTCATCCTTGCAGGCATATTTGTAACAGATATGTGTGATCTCGTCATTTTAGTGAGGATCGAGATGAGACATAGTGGGGACAGGTCACGACAAATCCTATCATTCTTGCTGAACATCCATGTTCTTATCTCCCCTTAACGACGGAAAAACTGTTTCATCAAAGTGACAATTCGCAAGACATGCGGTAAAGAGATCGCTTAGCAAGGGCATTAAGTGACAGACGATTGTTGGAGTCTCAAATCCAACTTAGTTGCCCATTCGTCTGTAAGGACCCATCATAGAGCGATGTGGCGATGCAATTGGCACATAAATGACACACTCAAATATGTGTAAGTACGAGATATTGGTACCCAGTCACTAGTTGTAACGCTGAAGTAGATTGAGTGGTGGTGGATCGTAGACGAATTAGCATAGTTGTATGCGATATTGCATCACCCCAAGCGGATATAAGGAGATTGGTGCGTATTACCAATTTCCAGGCTACTATCGTAGTGGTTTCCGCGAGATCATTTGGGTATGTTCATGGGAATATGATGTCCAACATCAGTCCTAATACAATAACCATCGAATGTCTTCGATGTAAACTCTTTAGCATTGTCAAGTCTAATTAACTGAATAGGATGATCTAAGGAGTGAGCCCGTTATTATATGATATGTGTTAGCACAAGCAACATTATAAGTGGACAATGGCACAACAGGTGACTAGCGTATTTGCGTGTCCACCAACATCATGAGATATTTAAACGTCCGCAAGTTGGTTGAACCAGTCCACAGAATCCCCACTGATTTTATGTAAGAACAGAATGAGTATGTTCATATCCTTTGCATAGGATGGTCTTAGTCTTAATTTCCCTAAGGAACGGGCTTTGTAAAATGAGCGAGAGGCCTTAGAAGCAACCAATGAGAATTTTGGTTGGGCATGAGCGTCTGAAACGCTATTTGAAGCAAAGTTGGTGATTGCAGTATCACCTAGGGCGCCATCACCATGATGGACCACATCCATGATGGCGTCATAGATATGGATTGTGCCATCCCTAGGTTGGTGTTGAACGGCGACGGCGCCAGGGGCAGTGGCGGCGGTAACACTTAGTCCAAGAATCAACTTTTGATTCTTGCTTCATTTCGTTCAAAAGAATGGATGTCCGTGTGAAGTCTTTAGTAGACGGATCATCATATCATGACTAGGATGACCTATCCTGTCATGACAAAGCCAATATGTGTCTAAATCCAAGAGATCTTCTCTCATAACTTTATTGGATTTAATAGCTCGAATAGTGACATAGAGTCCACTAGAGAGACACATAAACTTCTCTAAGATGCGCCTTATTCCGCAATCATTAGAGGTAGTGCAAAAGAACTATTTTCTGTTCTCTACATGCGTTTTCGCATGGAATCCGTTGGCTCAAATAGCTCAATAGGGTTCGATTTTCCCTAGGAGCGTAGAGAGTTTCTGTGACGGTAATCAAGGTGCCATTGGGCAAGCGGAATTTGGGCCATTCCATATCCTTGAACTAATACTGATGGCCCAACCATTGTAGTCACAAAGTAATATGCTCAGAATCAAAATGGAGTCATAATGAAAAGAACTCGAAATTTTATTCATAAGCCAACGGAGTACATCGTTGTCTTTTAACCATTAAGAGAATCTAATCCAAATACTAGCTAATGCAAAAGGTAGTCGTTTGACTTCTTTCGGTAACTCCAAAATAAATATGACCAGGTGAGTAGAGAGATGTCGGTGGAGCAAAGCTTGCTTAAGTACCACTTATCTCAAAACCTTCCTAGACATCATACTTACTTTGGATGAGCCTACTTTTAAGAGAAAATAAACCAATGGCAATTAGTACAATATATGGCAATTGCCTATTACATCTCTTGGAAAAATAAAGACATAAACAGAATTGGCGATCTATTGATCCCAGCTAGATTTGAAGTCTTCAACCCTTCACTCTAGATCATCTTCTTGATCTTCTTGTTCCACGTAGTGAGCTTCTCTTGCTTCACAATATGCTTTGTAGGCGGTGACAATTTCTTCACGAGCTCTACAAATGTGTGCCTAATGACCGGATACTTCACATCGTGAACATTCATCTCTGTGATCAGACTCTATTGATTGAGGCGCTTTGAAAGCATCATTTGGATGGCTCTTAGTGTTGATGGTGCCACCAACATGGCCAATGGCGCTGCCTCTCTCTCTCTCTCTCTTTCCACGTTGACCTCTTCGGTTTCGTGTCTACCTATTTTGGAGGTTACCTTCCTCATTAGAGCGAGAATATGAACCAAAACGTCCAGAATTGTCCTTAGATTTAGGGTTTCGCTCTTGGCGCCCTCCCTTATGGGTGCATCTATAATTGGACTATGGAATATGCTTTGTTCCCACAGGTCTCGAATTATAGTTCTTCATAAGGATGTTGTCATGTGTTTCAGGGACATTCATAGCTCTAATGAGCTTATGAAACCTTATGATCCGTCCTGCAGTAACATCGATTCGATAGCTCTTTGCAACCATCAAAGTAGAGACGGGGAAGATAGAGAGAGTTCTCTCAATCAACATCGCATATGTGATATTTTTTCCACAGAATTCCATTAAGGATTTAATGCGAAGTGCTTCCGAGTTGTAGTCAATAACTGACTTGAAATCACATAAGCGGAGGGCTATGCCATCTCACTTCTAGTTCAGGAAGTAGGGAGTCACGGACATTGCCAAATCTTTCTTTGAGTGAGACCCACAGCCTTCTGGGGTCTTCTTCGTTCATATACTCGTACTGGAGCGAATCATCTATATAGCGAGTCATTAGGATGACGGCGCGCTTTTGCGTTATTTGCCTCCAAGGCTGCTCTATTTGCTTCCAAAGCTTGAGTTTGCTCAACAGTTAGCACGTCCTGGCTAGGCTCGAGAATCGTATCCAGGATTCCATCGGCCTTTAAATGCTAGCGGACATCACGAACCCACTTATGATATCTAGATCCAGTTGTTCTTAATGGAGCGAAGTCCAGTTTGTTTAGGTTACTCATCAGTTATGGAATCATGAATAATCATTGGTTCGGATAGCGAGTCATTAGGATGACGGCGCGCTTTTGCGTTATTTGCCTCCAAGGCTGCTCTATTTGCTTCCAAAGCTTGAGTTTGCTCAACAGTTAGCACGTCCTGGCTAGGCTCGAGAATCGTATCCAGGATTCCATCGGCCTTTAAATGCTAGCGGACATCACGAACCCACTTATGATATCTAGATCCAGTTGTTCTTAATGGAGCGAAGTCCAGTTTGTTTAGGTTACTCATCAGTTATGGAATCATGAATAATCATTGGTTCGGATAGAGATTAATAGAATTTAATATTGGAAATTCTATAAAAATAATTTTTTTTATTCTGAAAGAGAACAAGAAAAATGGTTAGTTTCGGAGCGAAAAAGGCTACCATGAAAACATATAAAATTTCTGAGCGTAGTCACTCCCAAGAAATTATAAATTTCATAGCGTAATCTCTTCCAAGAAATTAAGAATTTCTGAACGTAGTCACTTCCAAGAGGTATTGGGTTAGATCGAAACAATGATGTAACTGGTCGATCATAAATTCTCTACAAACTCTAAATTTGGAGATCTCGACAAGCTCCAAGCTGGGAGTGAGCGCGAACTTCCACAGTTCGGCTTTTGGTCTCCCCTATGAAGAAGAAAGGGGGGTAGAAGAAAGGGAGGTTGCAAGTCCCCGATAAAAAGAAGAGAAATTGAAAAAAAAAAACTCAAAAACGGGAACTTTTAGTAAAAAATACCTCGAAATAGTGATCGGAAAGTCGTCGGAAAAAGTTGCTGAAATGTCACCTGAAAAAGTTATCGGAAAGTGGCCAGTGGCCGGAGTTGGCTGGGCGCTGGGTCTTGACTTCTTCTGAGCCTGCGATTCCTTTATTATATATTTCTTTTTTTTTTTTTTTAGGGCCGCCTCTATTTCTTTGCCGGGCTGCACCTCTTCTGTCGTCTACCTCTTTTGTTGGGCCGTGTCTATTTCTTTGGTCTAGCTTCCTTTTTTTTTCCTTCTTCTGCCGGTTTTTCTGCAGGAGGTTCAGTCTCTATGGCTGCCGGTTCAGTAACTTTTAGACCGGTTTTTAGGGTTCTGCTTCCGGTTCCTGAATCCTGGGATCGAGGCGCTGATGCTGGAAAAATTTGGTAGCAATCGAAGGTCCAGAAGGTGGTCAACCAATGGAGTATTTGCTACGGGTGGTTTGGAACTTCCGGTGACCGGTTCGGTAAGTTTCCGGCCAGTTCTAGTTGTTCTGCCGCCGGTTCTGGACTTCTGGCTATTAGGTTTTAGAGTTAGGGCGTCGTGCTGATAACGTGTTTAAGGAAAACTGAAATTTGGAGAGAATTTAGTCGTACCTTCATTTATAATAGGGGTCTCTTTATATAGAGGATTAAAAGCATAGAATCAGAATTGTACAAGAAAACGTAATATTACATTGATTGGATATCTCCAAGATTCTCCGATATTATCTCGAATTCTAACCATATTACCACTAGGTCAAGTAATCTAGAATTTGGGTCAGACACATATTTTGGATTTACTTGAACAGTGACATTTTTATAAATATTCATAATTCTTATTTTTGTATGACTTTATGAGAGATAAATATATTGTGACTTACATTATAATATAAATTTTAAAATGATACTTTCAAATTTTAATTTATAATATAAATTTATGAAAAGTTCACTCTTTAACGGTTTGACAGCCTGTCGCGCAAAAACATCAACTTTCATTCTCAAAGGACTCAAAGGAGGACCCACAATAATCTCTTTACCTTGGACTAATTAACTATATAAACGTTTATAACGTGATCATAGTCATTGATTAATGATTATGGAGTATAAGTCATTAATAATTTAGTAGACTGTAGTTGACTTGAGCTGTCGGGTGACCTTCCAAGTCTTCCCCTCGGGTGACCTTCCAAGTCTTCCCCAGTCAGATACTTTTATCTCTCTTACCCTTTTTGATAAGTATAGATTCGCAATTCCACCAGTTCTCTGGATTGTTGCCTGTGAGGTAGTTTCAACTCTCAACCTCAAGAGCATGAGCATCATGAAATCCACCTAGCTTTGAGCTCGATAGCATGGCTGAGAATTGAGAGCGAAGGAAGTACCATATCGATCAACTACATAAATTGGAAAGCAGACTATATCGTTAGCTTAGTTTTCGTCTACTTCCACTCAACCCAGCAGGTTTTTTTCTTTTCTCGATCTGTTTCTCCTTTATCTTTATTTTCTGATTCATAATGTGCTTTCGTTCCAAAATTGTTGCTACTGTTGTTACCAAATTGTCAATGTTGCTGGTAGCTGATGAACAGTTAAATACACTATGCACTGGATCTAGTTCCTCTCCATAATTATTCTGGCTATCCTTGTGTTTTTTTTTTTCCTTTCTTTTTTACAATGCAAGAGTTATTGTTTAATTTTTGGTTTTATTTATTAAAGTCTAAACCAGGTAGAAAGTAGCCAAGTACCGGAGTGGATCAAAACCACCTGCAGCTATCCAAATTTTACTCTATTTCTTTTGACACTTTTTTTTTTTTCCTTTTCTTTTTTTCCAAATAAATACACATTATATTAAAACAAGAAATAAAGTAAAAATAAATAAATAAATAATAATAACAACAAATAAAGTAAGAAACCCAACAAGCTGGACCAAGAAATAGAAAATTACAAAGATAAAGGAGCCCGAACTAGGCATGCCCACAAGTAAACCACCCGAACAAGAGTAAGTTGTAGCCTCCTTCCCCTATCGTGACGAGTCCACCAAAAGACAAAACCCAATCCGACTAAACACTCGGCAAATATTACCAAGTCCATTTAAATTATTTTCCTTCAAAATGAATTGCTTTCCTTATCAGGTGCCATCCTTTTTATTTGTCAGGACACCCAATAGTGTACTCTTCTAAACCATTCTTCAGTTGAAGCCAAACTCACACTCAGGTAACCCGAGTTTTATTTGGCGAGAATTTCATATGAACCCATGTAGCAAAGTTCTACGTCATCCATTAACACACAGAGTATACATTTACTTAGAACTTGTGTCCAGTATCACAATTAATTAACTAACAATCTATACACTTCCATATCTTAGTTTCATAGTCCTATTTATAGCCACTGCATTTCTTTATTACCAACAATTATCAAGTAAACCCAAAGTGATTCGTGCTTTGCAAATGGCATAGCATCCAAATTTACATACATCTTTCTTTTCCTTTTCATTCCACGTTTTAAGACCAATTAATCAATACATAATGCAGTTAGCCAAAGGACCCATATATCAACATTCGATTCCTGGCCTCTACACATCAAGCAATTTATGCTTTCCAAAACTTGTGTTTGGATTTTTAGTCACCAAACACATATCAATCATCAAGCAGACAATCTCACAATTAAACCTTATAATTCACCACCACTCCAAAATGCAATGTTAACTAGTCTAAGAGCACACTGTACTTCCATTAACCTTTCTCAAGGTTTCAGGAATACCGACCTGGTACACTCACCTTTCTGATCAAGCAAAAGATGAGTTTGAGTTTCTGGTGGTTGTGGTCTCTGACGTCGTGGATTATAAAATGAAGAGTGTGGATTTCACTGCCCTTAAAAAATATTAATAGAAATTGTCGTAACTTAAGAAAAGAAGGGAGTCTTTGCCAAAAAAAAAAAAAAACAGAAAAGAAGGGAGTAGAAAATTGCAAAGAGCGAGCGTAGAATGTGTGATGAACGTCTTCTTCTTCCGGCTTCTTCTGGGAAATGTGAGAGGCTTTGGCTCTCCTTTGAGCACCATATTCTCCTTTTTTTTCTTGAGTTAAAGAATTAAAATCCATATTCTTTACTAAACAGTTTCGTTTATAAATCAATGTCGCCTCGACTCTCCCTAAACCCCTAGACTCTGGAGCTCTGCGTTCCATCAATGGCGGCCGGCATCGGTCTCCCTCCTAATTTACCTGCTAATGGCCCTCCAACCCCAATCTTGTACGGTGACCACCAAATCTAGCCCTCAGATTTGCATCCCCATGTTTGCTTTGCGCCATAAAAAATTTCGGGTTCGATTCTCTCTATACACCCATCGACTGGATGATCCAAGGCCACCTGCAAAACCACGGCGAAGAGACGAGTTTAACACGGTGGTGCCCCGCCGTGTCGTGGCCGGATCTGGGAGAATCAATCGGGTCGTCGTCACGGGTAAACGGGTCATCAGGTCTCCAAAACTGGGTCGCCCGCTCTAACTTGGAATGAGGCTTTTAGGTCGTTGATCTGATCTCGATCAATGCTTCAATTAATCAATAGCTTAGATCACTCTGCATATTTTCTTTTATTTAAAATGAATTTTCATAATTTTCAAACTTCAGAAATTCATAATAATTAATTTGGATGTCCAAAAAATTCTCAAACTCGTCGCATCGCGTACTTTATTATCAAGCTCTCAAATTGAATATTTCACTTTCATGAAAATTCAGAGATATTTCTCAAATGTCCCTGACAATTACCGAGATTTTAAATTAAATATCAAACAATATCACTTTAGCTCCTTAAATATTTTCGGGGCTCCCAGCTAACCTTGTTATAGAGTTAACGGCTTCAAGTACTTATGTTGGGTCGGGCACTTTTTCCCCTTTATATTTCAGACTGTTTTCGAATAACTTCTTTTTTTTATAATTCATTAAAGTAATTCATTAAAGTAAACTAATCTTTTAACATCTCTTTCTCTTTTTGATATTTAATTACTTCTTTTAAAATTGTAGAAACTTTGAAGTTGGTAGAAAGGGATACAAGAGCGGATATGCCTTCATTAGCCGCTCCTATTTCTAACAAGGTCAAGAACATCTGGGATAAGTGGAATCTGCGGAGCTTCATCATATTAAGTCTCTCATTGCAGACCTTCTTAATTCTCTTTGCACCCTTGAGAAAGAGAACATCGAGCAAATGGGTTATCGTGCCTATCTGGTTAGCTTACTTGCTCGCTGACTGGGCTGCTAACTTTGCTATCGGACTAATTGCAAGCAGCCAAACGAACACTGATCAAGGTTCCCCAGAGAATGGTAATCTCTTGACATTCTGGGCTCCCTTTCTTCTTTTGCACCTTGGTGGTCCAGACACCATAATTGCAATTGCTATGGAAGACAATGCGTTGTGGCCAAGGCACTTGCTTGGTCTCATATTCCAGGTTGTAGCTGCAATGTACGTCTTCGGTATGCAGTTCTCTAACCAAAACAAGCTACTGTGGCCAACACTCTTGCTGTTTGTACCAGGACTTGTCAAGTACGGCGAGCGAACGCGTGCTCTATATCTTGCCAGCTTGGAAAGTCTCAAGGAAACCATACTTGCAATACCGGAACCTGGACCGGATTATGCAAAGTACATGGATGAGTACTCCTCAAGAAAAGCTGCCCATCTTCCAATTAAAATAGAAATTGAAGAAGGTCGTAGCTCAGATTCTAAGAATGTGACTTACCAGCTGGGAGAAGGAGACACTGATAATATTACACTAGTGGAGGGTGCTTATCACTTGTTTCAAATTTCCATGGGTCTTATTATAGATCTTGTGTTCGACTATCATCAGCGCAATGAGAGCCGTGCCTATTTCAATAAATTAAAGTCAGAAGAAGCTTTTACATCAATTGCGACTGAGCTCAATTTTATGTATGAAGCTCTGTACACCAAAGCTTATGTGGTACATTCTCGACGGGGATACTTGTTGAGGGCTACATCCTTCATCGCAGTTTGCATAGCCCTTATTTTCTTCTATAGATTAGAGAAACATGGCTTTCACATGTTTGATGTCGGACTTACTTATTCCTTGCTTTTTGGTGCCATAGCTCTTGATTCAATAGCTCTTTTGATGCTGATATTATCTGATTGGACGATCGCTGTTGTATACAAGTTCTGTAAAGAGTTTTCCCTAGTCACTGGTTTCGTGATGAAGTACCTGGACTTTAAGAGATCATGGCGACCAACTACTACACCCACACCCAAATGTCTGGAGTGGACCAGAAAATTTTTATTTCGAAGATGGTGTGAATCTGTCTCCGGTTTCAGCTTCATAGATTATTCTCTCCGAGAATGTGGAAGAGTAGTCCGACCTGGGGACCGTTTTGACCTTTTTTACCTGTACCGTAGATTCATCAGATTCTTGGGCCACCGTTACATTCAAATCATCAGATTCTTTGGCCTCAAGTATCTTCGAGATGAGATGAAGTATAGATCCAGCAAGAGACTGGCTAAGAAGTTGTGGAATTTCATTTTTGAAGAGTTGCAAAAAAAATCCTTGAAAGCAGATGATGATGATGATCCCAAAATTGCTAAAACAATATGTTCATCCCAAGGGGATTGGGTTCTCCGAGAAAGGTATAAGGAGCATCCGGAGTACACGAACTTACTATCTTATGAGGAATTACAATCGTGCTTTGTTGATGTTACTTATGACCGACGCATTCTGCTGTGGCATATTGCTACTGAGATGTGTTATTACGGAGTTAATACAGGCAATGGTGGTGAGCATGGTGAATTTAGTAAGACCTTGTCTGATTACATGCTATATCTCTTAATCATGCAACCTGCTTTGATGTCCTCTGTAGCGGGAATCGGACAAAAGAGATTTAGAGATACGGTTGCAGAAGCCAAAAAATTCTTTAAGAAAAGGGGATTGGGATCCGATGTGAAACTAGGCAAGGAGGAACTAGGTAAGGCTTGTTGCAAACTCCTTGATGTAGATACAGGAGTTAAACCAGTCGATGTCAAAGGGAATAGAAGTAAATCTGTTTTGTTTGATGCACGTATTCTGGCCGGGCTGCTGATGAAATTCGGGGACTCGAAATGGGAATTAATAAGCGCGGTGTGGGTGGAATTGCTATCATATGCTGCAAGCCATTGCAGAGCACATAGCCACGCGCAATTGCTGACTAAAGGTGGAGAGCTTGTCACTTTTGTTTGGTTACTGATGGCTCGTTTTGGCATTGAGGAGGACATCCAAGTACTGGAGGTCCAAGCAAGAGTGAAACTGATCATGGAGAAGCAACCTGATGTATTCCAGATTAAATAGCGTGGAGATTAATTTTATATCTCGTCGCTTATTTGCATTGTATTCCAAGTTTTAATAAGGGGACCTTATTTAATGCATGAGTTTGATGAGTTTAATGTTTTGGAGAGAACTCATAACCAGCGAGGTGGTAAAATTTGTTTTTGTTTTGTTTTGTTTTGTTTGGCGTTTTGGGTAGAAATTGAGTGAAAGGTCGAATTTACCCTTCTCTGGGCCCACTCTCCGAGTTTGTCACTGCCACATCACCACTTGACGTCCGATTTGGATGTCTCAAAAAAATTTGGGCACAGCTGATTGAAATTGAAAGCATGAGGGTGTTGCTGATCTAATTGAAAGGGGAGGGACTAACATGATGTTGAGTGGAAAGTACAGGGTAGTAAACTGAAATTTTTCCAAGATTAAATTTGAAGATATGAATAGAGTCATCTTATTTTTTTTTTTTTTTAAATCACACCCCACCAATGGAGCTAAAACATCTCCCAAATGGGAAACTACTATCTTACTACTGAACTACAATGGGGAGCAAGATGGGAAGTAACCAAGATGCCGTCTCCTAGCTTCCTCACCAACCTTGCACGCACCGCTTTCGATCTCGGCGTCGGAGCGACCATCGTCAACTCCATGCTCTACAGCGTCGACGATGTCCAAGCTTTGGCTCACGAGAGCTTGATCCCTCGCCAAGTTCGATCTCCAAGTCGGAAGCCTCTCGAAAATCTCCAAGCTTGGTTAGTTTTCTTGATTCAAATAAGGTGGAAATCCAAAATGGGTCAGCAAAGATTGTGTCTTTGATTTCTCTACGGTTCATTCGCCGACTCCGACTCCGCCTCCAATGAAGATGAAGGCTCCGAGAAACTCAGGTTCGAGCGAAAGCAGGGGCCGACCCATTCCAAGGCCTGAAGGGGTCCAGACCCCCCCTAGATGTTTTGGTAAATCTCAATTAACTAGCTAATTAGGCTTTGAGATATTTAAAACTGAGCTTAATTCAAGCATTGGACCCCCCCTCTGTCCCAAAAATTTCTCATAAATCATAACTAATCAAAGTTCAAAACAGAAATAAATAATATTAAGAAACTAAATTAGTTAGTTTTTTTTTTTTTGAATAGGATTTGATGGCTTTGATAACTAAATTAGTTAGTTTACTAATTACTTAACTATTTATTTGGTAAATTATATACTTTATCATTCACCCAACAATAAGATTTATTACTGTACCCAAAAAATAATTATACTAGTCTTTTGTCAATTAAGACAAATGAAGTCTGATATGCATGACTAATTTTTGGATAAATTATAAGGGAATTAATTTTCTGAGAAAAAACGTAAACTACTGAATGAATAATAGTTATAATGTGCATTAGTCTATATACAACAGGGATCCGAGCAAACATTTTAGAAGGTTTCTGTGCAAACACATCTGACAATATTTCTTCTAATATTTTTCAAAAACAAAAATATACGTAACGGCTTGGACCCCCCCAAGATTTAAATCCTGGTTCCGCCCCTGAGCAAAAGGCCAACTCACAAAGCCGGTCAGTTTTGTCCCTTTTAGAAACTCCCTTCATCTGCTAGTTTTCATTCTGCTCTTGTATTTTCCAGTCCTCATTTTGATAATCTCAAAGTGCGATGGGCTCGCTATTTTCTAGCTAGCTTTAAATTTCCATGAGACGTTCTTGCTTTGGATATTTGATTTCCACTTGAATCATTTTGTTTCTGGTAGTTTCATGGTGGTAATTGCTTGATTTGGGTAATTGTTACTGGGTTATTTTTGTTGCTCGTGAATTGCTATTGAGTTCAAGGATTTCTCTCGATGTGTATCCTTCAATCTAAAGGAAGCTAAACACTTCTATGCTCTATGCTGTTCATTTGGTCAAGAAAATTGATTTTCTTTTTCTTTTTCTTTCTATTTGAAATCTTCATTTTTCCAGCTTTCAAAGTCTACGGACTATGTTTATGATAGCCTTATCCTAAAGATTTGACAGAAAATTTTTGGATTTGGGTTGTTTGAATGTTGTCAGATATAGCCATCTTCTACACCTAATATGGGTTCTTCACCGTATACCTCAATTCAAAATTTTGAAACTCAATTTATTTCTGGTTGGTTCATGAGAATTGCTTGATTTGGGTATTTCTTCCAAAAGAAAGTTACAGATCTTATTTCAGAACTCGTAAATTGGAAAAGATGGGAAGAATTCTATTGTTGGCAATTTACATGGTGCATATGCTTCTCACAGTACTTGAAATTTAGGTATGCTTCATTTGAGCACCTTCACTTTTTATGATCTGTTCTTCTGCACCTGCTTGGCTCTGAGTCTATCATTCTGCCAAAGCCCATATCATAGCAACCCCACCCATCTTTTTCCATTAATCTTCGGACTTTCTTTCTTTATTAATTTTAATTGACTTCGTTATTTGTTAACACATACAACGAGATTGACATGCATATGTAAAAAATGGAAAAGAAAGAGAAAAGAAATAAAATGGAAACAATATGTTCTTTTCTACTCCACTACAAACTACTAAGAGATATACATGCATATGTAAAAATTTTCAAATTATTTTTGTTTCATAACTATCTTCCCTTTATGAAATTTTACACAACCATGACGACTTGTACCTGGTCTCCATATTCTTCAATGTTGTGAGGTCCCGAAATTTTTATTTAAGGGTCATTGACCAAAAGCCCCAAAATGAGCTAAAATTATCTCACTTACCCCACCAACAGATTTTTATTCCCACTAACCCAATTTGAGTTGAAATAACAATTTTACCCTTAATCTAATTAATGAATTACAACCAGCCCTTCTCTCCTCTCTCTCTCTCTCTCTCTTTCTCACGCAGACTCTCTCTCTCTCCACACACGACGCACTCTCTCTCTCTCTCTCCCTCCTCTGTGCAATCGCCGGCGCCGGACTCTCTCTCCTGGTCACCGCCTGTGTTTTTGCTCGCTGTGATTTTCTCTCCATGTAGATTGCCGGCGTTGCTCTCTCTCCTCGTCTCCGCCTCGGTTTTGCTCACTGTTATTTACTTTCCGTGCAGATCGCCGACGCCAGATTACTAGCCATGTGCTTCCTCCCTCGGCTCCGTCGTCTTCTTCGTCGTCGTGGGTGGCTCAGCTAAAACCCCCAAAAATGTTGCAGAGCACCACCACCTTCTTCGGTTCTTCCCCACTTGTTCATACTCACCATCACAATCTCTGCACCCAACCACAATCTCTCCCTCTCTCCTCTCTCCTCCATCATTTTCCTGTCACCGCATTCAATCCCAGTGGCATCCAAATCAACCCACCCACAAGAAGAAGAAGCAATTTCAGCGACTCTGTGGCACTTGCGAGGTCGGTGGAGGCTTCCCAGATGAGGGATTGGGCGTCCAAGACAGGAATAGAACTGCCCAAGAGAAATTGGACCCGGCCCAGCTTGAAAGTCCTTGTGCTTCAAATTTAATTCACCACTTGAGGTGTTTTGGCTCGGGCCTTTAATTATCTCCTTTGCTTTTTCTTTTTCTTTAATTATCTATTGTATGATTGAGCTGCAATCCGGTCTCTTGCTTTTTTTTTTTTTACTTTTTGGTAAAATAGGGGGCAGAAGGTGAAGAAGCAAAGAAAAAAAAGTTTCACCAGGGACAATAAACGTCTATTGGGAGGCAATAGACGTCTACTGGAGGGCAATAGACGTCTTGAATTGGTGCAATCTCCTCTTTTTTTTCCTTATTCAAAGTTCTATTTGCCTAATTTTAAGAGGATTAGTAACTATTCCGGCAATTGAAATGTCTATTGGGGGGCAATATATGTTTTGAATTGTTGTAATCACCTCGTTCCCATCTATTGGGGGGTAATAGATGTCTATTGGGGGCAATAAACCTTTCCGGTGAGGTTTTCAAAAATTCCAGTGGGCGGCAACCGGTGACTAGATTCCGGCGACCGGTGAAGTCTCCTATGGTTTCTCTTTCTTCCATTTTTTCTCTCTCTCTCTCTAAATAACAAAGGGATTAGGGGTAAAATGGTATTAAAAAAAATTTAAAAACAAAAAAAAAAATTTAATGGGGTATTAGGGAAGACTCCCTTAGAGTGTATTGGGTAAGAGGGAATTAAAAAAAACTTAATGGGGTTAGTGGGAAAAAAATCCCTAAAAATGGGGTAAATGGATAAAAACCCTTCGTTGCACGAGATTTCCCATATCTCATACGCCTCTTGAACACACATTGCCAGATACTGTTCATTATGGCTTTGTAGATGGATGTCTTCGAATAGAAGAATGCACATGATTTTATGTGAATAAGTAGACATTACTTTCTTAGTTTGTTCAACAAATAAATAATCATTAACAAAAACATAGTACATTAATAAAAACAATTAGTACAGACTAGAACTCAGGTTCATAGAACTAACAAGTTGCAACATTCAAACATTCAAGGATTGGAGATGGAATTCAGTAAATTGACATAACTCCAGAAAAAGTAGTACAGATAATAGAACTTTACAACATTCAAATATTAAGAATTACTGGAGAAATTTATAGAATTGACCAATTAGATTGTAGCATTGATTTTCTTACCTCCTAGCCTTCAGCTTTACTGGAGTTCTCTGTATCCACTGTCCAGTACTTCAGATGAGGAAAAATTCTCTTCACTTCTTCTTCTGATTTTATGAACTTCTCCAAGTACTTGAGACGCAAGATTTCCACTTTCCACAGCGGCTCATTTTCCTCAAGATCCAAGCTCTGAAGCTCCCCACCCCTTATATAGAGCTTCTTTAAATTTTTCAGTTTGCTAGGCTTCAACCCTTCTGGTGCCTTTGGTAGAGAAAACCCTTGAAGATCCAATTTTTCTAAATTCTCTGGAAACAAGAATTTCGAGGACTCATCATCAATCTCTGTTAAATTTTTAGAAACCACTCCCCATGATACTTTCAGGAAGCGAAGAGATGACATAACTTTCAACTTTTCAAACTCCCCTGCTTGAATTGCAGCCCCATTCCCAATGTGTATGCTGAGCCTCCTTAGCTTCTTCAATGTCGCAAGTTCACCAAGTTTGGTGGGAGTTTTTTCCTGTGATCCTATCAGAAAACCTTTAAGTACTTGCAGGGAAGAAAGTTTGTGAAGCCCTTTGGGCATGCCTTCTAGTAAGTAACACTCTGATACATCCAAATGCGTGAGCTTCTTCAATGATGAGATGTCTGAAGGCAACCTCTCCAAGTCATGGCATGCTCTCAGATCGAGAATTTCAAGGCTGATAAGACTGCGAATAGAAGCAGGGAGTTCGCTAATTCTCGATATTCCTCTGAGGCTAAGATACTTCAAGTGCTTCTGAGCTCCCAAACCATTTAGAAACGATACAGCTTGTGAACCATCAAATGTTTTCTGATCCACTTCAATGTGATATTTGGGGGAGCTCTGCCACCGTCCAAAGTGAAGAACTTCAACCCTCTTCAACTTGTCGAGCCATTCTTGTTTCAAATCAAGATATTGAACGTTTACATTGAATACTGTCAACAGATTTTTCAATTGATCATCACCCTGAGTTATTGACTTATCCACCTTAGAAACTAAACATGAACGCCTACAAGTCGATATAGAATCAGATGGCATCATTGGCCATTTGGGATCGAAGTCGAACAGCTTAGCCTCTCTAGCCAAGGAGATCAACATACGACGAATCCAAGGGTGAACAATACAATTTTTGACAAGTAATTCACAGTTGGACTGACCTGGAGCTGGTTGAA
Organism: Rosa rugosa; assembly: GCF_958449725.1. Taxonomy (NCBI): domain Eukaryota; kingdom Viridiplantae; phylum Streptophyta; class Magnoliopsida; order Rosales; family Rosaceae; genus Rosa; species Rosa rugosa. The sequence continues at coordinate 22,458,655 of NC_084820.1, read as the reverse complement.
TCAAGTCCTTTCTCAAGAGTTTTGCAAAGATGTCTTCTCCTATCTCCTCTGCTGTCTTCTCTTTGGTAGCCGTGATGAAGCCCTCGCCGATCCACCAGTAAATTAGAGGCCTCTTTCTTATCTCAGAACCCTCAGGGAAGATTGAGAAAGAAAGTAGACAGACCTTCAATTCCGTGCCCCGAAGATCTCCATAACTCCTCCTTATGTTGGCCATGGCCTCACTTTTATCAAAACTTTCCTCCGGGCTAAGTTTCTGCTGATCTTGTGACTTCTCCTGAGGTGTTACTGGTCCAACTCCATCCCACTGCTCCTCGGAAATTGACATTTCCTCAAAACTGGGTACGACTATATATGAATGAATTTCACCGATCAGTGTGTCTTCTCCACCCCTGTTAAATCCCAATTGTCTGCTAAGAAAGAGAATAACTACCCAATCATTGCTTCATGGATCTGAGAACTTCGATCAAACAACTTCCAGTCACCGACGACTTCTCTGGTTTTTTTTTTTTTTTTTTTTTTTGACAAAGGTGAACGACCTCTATTGATCTCCACCGACAAAAGAAAAGGTGAGAATGAGCAACCGACAGGTCTTTCTTTTTTTATTTAACGGCGACCCACAGGTCTTTCTTTTTCTCTAATGTCACATGCTCACAGACACAGCAACCCACGAGATATAAAAGACAACATCCAACTAGGTCTGAGAACATCGATCAAATTATTTTTAATTTTAAATACTATAAAGTGAACTCCTGAAAAGTTTCTCTAAATTTTGAATTACTTTAGTTATTTTTATTAAAATAATTAAAATAAATAAATCTCAACAGCGAAGAAAAGTAATAAACAATAAAATAAATAAAGAGATAATTATAAAAGAGAGACGTGGATATTTTTTTTTTAGAAAATAGATAACTTCATTAATTTATCAATGGCCAGAAGGCACGTACATCAGATGCTGTCTCATATTAAAATCATAGATGGCACAAGCTACCGAGCAAAGGACAGGTGACTTTCACTGTTAACACATACGCTCACAGATTTGAGCCTAACTACAAGAAAACAAATCCTCACTACTAACCTCTCTTTGAAAAGTAAACCTAGTCGCCCAGAAATCTCAATTGGTGTACAACTAGAGAAAACTAAGATGAAAGTAATAGAAGACCAACTTTCTAGTAATAGGCAAGAAGACCAGGAAAACCTAAAGCTTTCCTTTGCCCTTTTCTCGAGCCTCCAGCTGTAGGATAATGATCCACCGGGATCCCAAATACGAAATCCTGAAGAAAAGGGGCCTATTTGCAGGGTCCACCAAAGAGCCCAATGCCAAAAGGTACTCAGAGCAGGTTTGGACACTCCAGGCCCATTTGATTTTAGCCTCAAAACTGATTTGGGCCACCACAATCTTTTGGGCTTCCAAAATGATTTGAGCACCCAAACTGATTTGGGCCACCCAATCCATTTGAGCCCCCAAACCGATCTGGCCACCCCACTTGTCGCGCCACTGCCAAGCAAGTCTAACGTCGTCGCTACCACTCCAGATGCAGCCACCGCCATCGTCTCAGACACCCCACCAGCATGCTCTGCAGACTCCAAAACCTGATTCGCTTCACGGTGCACGACGACAATCTCCGCCACTTCCAAAAGTTGGAGTGCAAAGGCCGGCACCGCCATCAATCGGAGTTTGACCGTTTTGATCCGGGTCCAGAGGTCGCGCGTCCGCCTCTCATCTCTTGGCTTCCAGACAGTATGCGTTGGTCGTTCCCGATTGCGAGCCACCCAGACTTGAGCCGGCCTCGCCTCGGCCTGATCCGACACGGCCATTCTTCCACCCAATCACCATTGAATCTGATCGGACCGGAACACCGATCCATAACTCTCACATCACCTATTTCCTTCCGGCAAGAGATGATGAGTAACCTAGGACAAGGTTGTGTGGTCGCCGCACAAGGTCGGCTTCTGAGTGTCATCAGCAGATGACGTAGAGGGGAGGCCGATACCGGCCTCCATGACTGAGGGCTAGGGTTGAGGTTTCGCCATGACTGAGGGCTAGAGAGACGTGGATAGTGAGGAGAAGTATAAGAAAGATAACTCATAACTACATTCATTCCAGATTCTCACGTCTAAAAGTAACTGAATAAACTAATAAATCAAAATTAATCAACTTTTGTTGTTTTTAAGGGAGGAAAATAGGTTAATCACGGATAAAAAAAATAAAAGGGTTAAACTTTAGATTAATAAAATAATATTTTTATTATTAGACTAGATGAATATTTCTCCCTTAGAGAGCGAGACTACTCTTGCTTAGTTTAGGCTTGCTGTTCAGCGAGCGTCCCTTAGATCTTAATGAGTTTAGAGTGGCTTAGATAGGTTACCCGATTTGTCTCAGATTTTCTTATGTAAGTTCTGTTAGACTCTGGCCTGTTTTTATGGCTTTGATATCTAATAACATCAAATCCTTTCAAAAAAAATAATAATAATAATAATAATATTTTTATTTGTTTTCGTGACTTTGTGAGTCTGTGCATATACACAGATAACAAGTTAGTTATTTTTTAACCGAGAAAATTCCTAGTTACTAACCAAAGAGAATTGATTGTTCATGTAGATTTTTTTTTTTTTTTGAGAAATAGACAAAATTCAATAATAACCAACACGATTACAAAACATTGGAATGACCGGTTGTGGTATCAAACCCACGACACACATTCCTAACCTGATCAATAGTTACGGGTCCGTCAGTACAAATGACATTCATGAGCCAAAAGGGCCCAACCCTTAACCAAATTTTACGCCCTTACCTCCGGGCTACAATAGATAGTGACCACTCCCGAGTGTAACGATACAACCCCACCACCAACATTAAGACGAACCGCTTCATCCTCTTCAACACCGCGTTCCAAAACAACTAGACCACGTGCAAGGACGATTCACCATCACGTTGACAACCAGAAAGCATCAACAATAGAACACATAGTCCTCGGGGATAACGCCATAGATATGGCCCAACAATACGAACAAGACACCAAACCAATGGCATCGACACTCCACTAAAACACCCAAACCCTCGCTCAAGGGAGGAGGGACTTATTAATCCTAACCACAAACTAAAAAATAAAAGCCTAAAAAAACAAAGAAATAAACTGCCACAATCAACTTTCCTTCTCTACAAAATCGACTCAAGCTTCACAGAATCAGCCACAGTAAAGTTGGGATTGAGGTTGGTAAACTCGACCCCAATTATCTGACATCTAAGCCAAGGACAAAACCAACCTGGAAAGAACCTCCATCTCTGAAATCTCCTTCCACTATAAACCCAGATGACAAAACTCTCCAACCCAGCACCGACCCAATGTCAATACGCCTTCCAATCTTGCCGAGATGACCGCTCCTCAGTTCCCCAAGCTTTCTGCAACAGAACACCGATCCGTCGTCCTCTTCATCTGAGAAAAAGAAAACGCCTCTTGTCGCAGCCCGCAATCTTGATCACCTCCTGCCACCAAGCGAAAACACGCCCATCCGGCCACACCCTTCACTCGCCGATGAGGCTGGTAGCCGTCGTCGACGAGAGGGCACAGCTGGATAAGCAAAGAAGCCGCCTCTGCTTTTTCCAAACCCTAACTACGTTGCTCCAATTTTTGCGGAGCAGTTTCCACGGAGTTCTTTTTTTTTTTCTTCTTCTTCTTCTTCTTCTTTTATTTGGAATCTAGTTGACTTAGAAGTCCTAATATCATGTAGATTTGATTGTTCATATAAAATCGTAGAAGTCAAAAAATAATATACTATGGGTATAGTCAGTAAGTTGTGGATTGTTGCTTATTAAAATAACGGGTAAATTCCTTCAATGATACCTGAGATATGGCAAATTAGACACTTTGGTACCTAGTCCTTAAAAGATGACAATTTGATACCTGAACCTAGGCTTCGTTTGACAGTTTAATACTTCTGTTAATTTTTTCAATTAAATGTAAGAATAAAATTGACATTTAGAATATACGTACTAAAAAAAATAGAAAACATGAGTTTTGTGGGTTAATGGCCCTGGGTCTTCATCATTTTCTGGGTCATTTGAGAGAAAATAAGCATGAATTAATGTTTTTGGGTTATGTTAAAGATGACATAATTGAATTTTATGTTTTAAAAAATTTAGTTGTCGTGATTTGAACACTCAAGAGACTACTTTCGATGCATTAGACATAGTTTGGTGGAGTATTCTTATGGGTGTTGAAATCACGATTACTATATTTCTTAAACACAAAATTCAATTACTTCACCTTCAACATAACCCATAAGCATTAATTCATACCCATAAAATGATGAAGGACGGCCATCAACCGACAAAACTCATGTTTTTTATTTTGTTTTTGTACATATATTTTAAATGTCAATTTTACCCTTACATTTAACTAAAAAATTAACAGAAGTACCAAAGTTTCAAAAAGAGTATAAGTTCAGGTATCAAATTGTTCTATTTTGAAGATTAGGTACTGAACTTTGCTTGTCCTCAAGCAAATTAAATGAAATCTAATCCGAAAATCTACCAACTCAAAAACATAAAGATAGTGTAGTATTAGCATTTCCAACCAGAACCCCCAGAGAACTAATTATGTAAATGATCATGAGGTTGACAAAGCATAACATAGGAATTATGAATTTGTAAGGCAATTAAGATGCACATGTGAGAAATGCTCAAGTATATGCATGTGTTGACCACGTGTCAAATCAATCCACCACAATCAAATAGACATATAGAAGACCCGATATAACCCACTAAACTCACATAGGTTCACTAAATATTACCGCTCAAGTGTTTAGGGGCTATATGTGTTTCACTCAAAAGCAATTTCACAACATGCGTCGCCATATGCTTGCTCTTCGATCTCATCTCCGCTAGGTAGCCCACAACATTCAAGATTAAGAGGTCTTTTATTTGGTTGTAATGGGGCTAATGGCGAGTGGCTATAAGAAATGAAGGATAGGAAAAAAACAAAGTCCATGTAAGCTCATGAAGCGATTCTCTCTTGTAGAGATATATATGACTTTTGCTTTCAAATGCTAACTCACTCACTCTAATCTCAATGTACAACCCACACTACACTATACTATAAGCAAAAATAATACTAGCTATTTTTTTGTTTTTCTTTTCAACACCTTTTTTTTTTTTTTTTTTTTCCGACTTTTCTTTTCCTTGAGCTTTCTTTTATTTTCACAACTTTTTTTTTTTTTTTTTTTTTTTTTTTTTGAGAACTTTCTTTTCTATTCAAAATCACTCACCCCCACACTTATTCTTTTGTAACCTCACACTTTTGACTTTTTTTTTTCTTTTTCTTTTGAAGCACTCAAACATAAAGTCATTCTCTCGAATCGCTTCACCAACTACCATGGAAGGGTAGAATATAAGTGTATAGGCTAGGTAGGAATTTGTGGTGGTAATGAACAAAAAGGCTAAATATATAAATAGGCTCAAAGTGGCAATCTAGTGGTAAATATTTTTAGGCATATGCTTCTTTGGCCATGGTGGTATATAGTCCTAATGCCTCAATCCTTTCTATCATGTCGCAAGCTAAAAGTAGCCTCGAGAGGTCTCAAGCAAGTTCTAGATACGCAATGTCATGAAATTGTACACACATGAAAGAATAAGTGAATGAACGATGCATACACTATGGATATTAGGCTCAAAAGCTCACAAATAAGGCATGCAAGTCAATCAAATCATCTATATGCTTCTCTAATTATGATGAACCAACCTAACAATAGGCTATGTGCACACATATAGTCAAGCATAGATCACATATGCACTCAATTACAAAACAAATTCAAAATCTTAGATCATGCTCAATCTATCCACAATCATAACAAGTTAAGTCCATGGCTCGTCATTGGGGTTGGAAAAAGGCATTAACCACTAATATATAATTACAAAAGCTAATCTAAATTTTTTTTTTTTTGGCTCCCGAGCCCTCACCCCCACACTTAAAACCAACATTGTCCTCAATGTTGTAAAGTGAGCTCGAAAGCTAAAATCCGTGTCGGATTTAGGCATGAGAGTGAAGTCCGGGCGAAGGCACAAAAACTAACTATGAAAATGAAAATCTAAATGCGGAGAAAAGTTACGGAAAACCCCCTTTGTCGACCCTCCATTGCTCACGACCGTCGGAGAAGATCAATAAGAGACACTAACCTCAAGGTACAAGGCCTTGACTTCCTTAACGTATGCTCCATAATAGCTCAAGGTGCTTAAGAAAGATCGACTCCATTGAGAAATATATAGTGTCCAAAGAGCAATGCGTCACAAATAGGCCACCAAAGAATAAGGACAAGGTCCTCCATTAAGATCATGGCCTTGACCACATTCAACAACCTCACGACTGCCCATATATTACCCTCCACAGATGGAATGAAGTGCAAAGAAGTCCAACCAACCCGAGTGAACAAAACTAGTGAGTGCAGAAAACTTCCAGCAATGACCTTTCTGTCTTCAAATGCCCATATCTCAAACTCAGAAATAGATAAATAAGTAAGACCTCATGGAATAGAAATTAGACTCAGAGAGATTTCTATCCATATAAGGTAAGCCACCTATCTCCAACTGAAATGAAAATTAAAGCTGGTCAAACTTGCCAATCTGTCAAGAAGTTTTCTGCTGACCCTCAGTCACCAAAACAGAAATATCTAAAGCTCCAGAGGTGCAAAGAGGGTGAGACCAATGACATATGAAACTAGACTCATAAGGCTACCTTAAGGTAAAATTTCACTGAAATATAATTTCTGAGTCAAAAATCGTTGGCCTCCAAACTCACTAATCTATTCTGCAGTTTCTGCTGTGCCCTGTTTCTGGCCCCTGTTGCTTGGAACACCATATCCGAAGCTAGAGAGGCTCAAATCAAAAACTGTTTCTCCTGTATATAGAAGACATATGAAGACACATCTCTGAAAAATTTTAGCCCCAAATTGCTTGATATGTAGAGGGTGTAGCTTCCCAAAGTCATTCTACAGTAACTGCCTCTGTTCTGACCTTCTTTCATTGACCACGAAATAACTTAAGTTCCAGTGACTGAAAGTGGCTAAAATTTTGGCACAAGATAGTAGACATATAGGAGAATAGTCCCAAAAAATTTCAGCTCAAAATAGCATGTATAATGGAAGCTATAGTCACCCAAAGTCAACCAAATATTCTGGACAGAAACTGCTCACTACCAAAATAATTCTCCTTCACATTTTCAACTCCGGACACCTCCCTTCCTCCCAAAAAGATTAAAAGTCTTTATTCACTACAAAAAGAAACTACTCAAGGAAGAAATACTACCGATGATGTGCTAGAGTTGCCTCCTTAGGTAGCGCTTTGTTTAAGGACTTCATTGCCGGTCCGTAGATTGTGATCTTTGTTAAGGTGGATACTTCTCAAGTGTGACCACCCTATTGTTTGGGGCTAAGGGACTCCTAGACGTGTCATAAAGGCAAGACCAAGAGCTACATAAGAATACTCCAATTGGTGGCCAAAAGGGTAGCTTCTTAATCTTCCCCTTCTTCTCGATTTTTCTTCTAAGAATCAATATCATTGCCTTCTCCTTCTCAAGTGGTGTAGAAATGATGCCCATAGGAACAATAGGTGGTAGAAGCTCTTGAGAGTGATGGGAAAGGGTGAGTGCAAGTGCTCCATTTCCTTTCCAATCCATCACCTCATTGTAGAAACATTGGCCACTTAATGGTGGATTGAGTGGTAAAAGTACATTAATCTCAACATTCTCATGAATAACATAAGTGCTCAATATTCTACAATCCACCTTGGGAAGCTCATGATGGATCTCCATGGATGTGGGAGGAGAGAAAGTCCTTGGCTCTTCAATTTCTTCATCATCACAAAGTATTGAAGGACTATCTTCCTCCATAGGAATATCGACCTCAATGAATAAAGGATTATGGTGTATGACTTGAAGCTCCGCATCCTCCTCGATGAACAAGGGATTATGGTGTATAATTTCAAACTCCGCATCCTCCTCACTAGACAAGTCATCCTCCTCTTCGGAATCATCTTCAAGTATCTCCCTTCCATTAGGAAGCTTAGATTTCCAATATTGCACCCATTCCTCCGAAGTGTAGTCTCTCACCTCACTTGCATTGAAACTTTCATAACCAAGCTCAATTTCTTGTACATCAACATCACTATCATCATTTTCAACTTGCATAAAGGACTCTTGCTCAAGATGCTCGATATACACATTTTCTCTTGAAATAGGCTCCACTTGGTCAAAGAAAGATTCATGCTCATGAAAAATTGTGAAGGGTGGCTCTTGTGCAAGACTCGCCTCAAGTTGCTCATTGGAATGTATAAGCATCTCTTGAGAAGCTTGTAATCGATCTTGGGAGGCTTGCAATAGAGCTTGAGAGGCTTGCAATTGAGCTAGTATTTCTTCAAGGGAAGGCTTCCTAGACTCATATGCTTGCTCATGAGGATATGCTTCGGGAACCATGGTCTCTTGTGAAATCTTAACTTGAGAGGCTTGTAATAGAGCTTGGGAGGCATGCAATTGAGCTAGTAGTCCTTCAACGAATTCCTTACTAGGCTCATAAGCTTCATCTTGTGGATATGCGTTGGGTACAAATGTCTCTTGATACATGTACTCATGCTCTTGCATAAAATTTGGGCATTCAAATCTCATAGAGCACTCAAAACGTGAATGCCACGGAGAATTACACAGAGCACAAGTTTCATTGCAAGAGGACATAGAACCGACCGCATGAGAATTCCACACTTGATGACCTCCACCATAGAAACTTTCTTGCTCATATCCCCTCGGATGTTCCCATCCATAGCTCCATTGATCCATAGCGCAATATGATAAGAAATAAGCACCTATGAGTTTCCACAAAATAAAATTAGTAACGAAAATTTAAAAAGAAAATAGAAAAATGAGCACACAAAACATAAATAACTAAATTAAAATAACAACAATTTTTTTTTTTTTTTTAATAACAAATAAACAAAAATATGCCAAGGTGACCTAGAACCGATTTACCAAGGGATTAAGGCTATTAAACCCTAATCCCCGGCAACGGCGCCATTGACTTTGATACACATTTACGCAAGCGTACGTATCATTGTCAAGATAGGGAAATATTATGCCCAAAGTTTATCGTACCACGGGGATTAGTGGCTAACCCACAATCCTTGGGTAATCGGAAATAAAGACACTTAGCAAACAAAGAAAAGAAAAAAAATAAAATAAAAATGTTAATCTAAGGCACCAAGCCTTAGCAATGCTCGGCTTTGATTTTCACCAAAGCCTAATCAAAACTAAGAGCCTAGTGATGGATATGCACAAATGAGTGGAAGAGTTTAATGTTTGGGGGTTGATTTTAACTTAACAAATAATAATGAAATGTAAAACAATAAAAAAATAAAAATGAAATGTAAACAATAAAAATGAGAATGTTGGGTGTTAGGGAGATTCCTTCACCCAAATCTCATGTGTCGGAAGCTAATCTAATATAGATGCATATTTCCTATTTTGGCGGTAGTCGTATCCAAGGCGGTTCAAGGCTCAAGGACCGAAATTCCCTTTCATGGTATTCCTACTCCGGTTCAAAGGCCGTAGGGACTCACTTGGCATGAATTAGAGCCGGTTCAATGGTCACTAATTCACATCAAGAGGCATAGAGATCGAGGAATTAGACTACTAAGCGACCCGCCCGCGCAATCACGCAACGGGTGTAAATCACCATGCTTATAACCCCTCGAATACGAAATTGAAGGTTTCTAGCTTAGGAATTAGAGGGAGTCAAGCCCCTAACTCCATCCTAGACATGCTCAAAATACACACCCTAGAGTTGACTAGGCTCCTAGACATGCATTTTAACCCAACAAAAATAGATATAAGCATCCATCATATGAAAATTGCATCATTACATTAAATTAAACATCTTTTACACAAAATTTGGGTTAGGGACACAACCCTAAAACCCAACAAGAAAATTACTCACAACTCATAATTATAGACATCAAAACTACAAAATTCAAAGGGAAAAGAGTATAGAAGTGTAGGAGAAAACAAGAATAATCACAACTAGCTAAAAAGCTAGCATGACTAGTCTTGAATTACAACTCCTACAATTACCCAAGTCTTGAATCTTGTAGAGGAGATGCCTTTGATGAATCTTTGAAGCTTTGGGTGAGTAAATCTTCAAATCTCAAAAGAAATTATGAAGAAAAGAGGAAAAATGAAGAATGGAGGAGGAGGAGAGCAGCCCAAAGGGCTGCCCTGTTTTTGTGGTGTGCGGCGCTACTGTTGTCTGTAGGGTTCTCCTCCATAAGGATGATATGATTTATATATGGAGAAGAAGATAAGCTGGTCACGTGGTCATGGTTTGGTCGGCAATGAAAATGAAGATTTGGCATAATGCCACGTGTCAAGTGGTTAATTAAGCAATGGGTGATTAACCCATCCTTCCTTGCACATGCTGCACGTTTTGTTTTGTGCTTAATTAACCAATCAAGCTTAATTGCATTAATCAATTAACTTAATTGCTCAATTAAGATTTTCAAAATTTCGTCATTTTGCTAAAAGCTCCGAATTGCTCAATTTCACGTCATTTTCTCACGATTTCCGTAATTCCGCTTATTTCCTACACAACAAATAAAATTGGATTAATTACATTATAATTGGCTCAAGTATTAACTAATTTCTAGTGTTTTGGATATAATTACATGCATATAAATGCGTGTAATCAGGTACTAAAGTGTCCAATTAGCTATCCCTCAGGTACCATAGAAGGAATTTACCATGAAATAACCCACAACATAGAGGACATATGTTCAATTCTCACTAACTTTATATAATAGGTGGGATAGGGATAAGGAGCAATTCAATCATCCTCAAGCCAACTCTTGCTCGGGTCACTGCACCCAATGTTTTAACTAATAAAACTAGAATTTGCTCACACGTTATAGGTGTGGAGGAGTTGGTGATTACTCGTTGTCTAGAGGTGAGTAGTTAGTTTCTAAAAATAATATATTTTAATTTTTTTACCCTGATAATTAAAAAAATATAAAAATATTTAATATTTTAGAGATATAAATATAGTATATAGTATAGATAATAATCTATACTATTATTAAGAGAAGAGACTTTGTTAGCCAAATTGTGTGTGAAATTACTTATTTTTTTGAATCAATCCCAAATCGGGTGCCAATATATTGCAACAAAAGCCAGAACAGGCCATTACATACCCTTCCACCGTAGACAAGAAGATAGTGGTAGTACCCACAGTGGTACATAACTATAGACCTACTCATTAGACCAATCAAATACGTAGACAGAGCGAGAACCCTCCTTTGGTACTACTCCAGAGGCGCTAGAGGTACATAGAGTGCATAAAAATGCATAGCTTCCTAATACAAGGAATTATTGTAATTAGATAAACTAAAAAACATAGGAATGGGACTAGGGCAAAACACCCCAGCCCATTTAAAGCCAAAACAAGCAGCCCCAAGAGATTGGGCTCAGCTCAAGGCCCAGCAGCAGACGGATGACCCGAGCCCGCCACCCCATCCCTAACCTCCAGCCGCCGTCCCTGTTTCCCGATCAAACAACGCCGTGACCTCCTTCACGAAATCGCGCAGAAAACTGATCAGCCACGCTGTTGCCCCGATCTGCACAGATCCATCATAGCCACGCGCGCCCCAACGATCTTCTCAGACCACCAGAGCCTCGCCGCCACACCGATCTACCACAAAACAGCCACAGCCACGCCGTCACAGGCCCTGGAAATCCCCTGCCGAAGATGCACGCCGCCACAGATCTTGGAAGCAATCGACGCCCACCATACCTGCCTAACCCGACCAAAAACCGGACTCCACCGTCACCCATTCCACTCGAAACCTCGAACATCACCCTACCCATGAGACTACCAAGGCAATAGCTTTCAAGTCCCCGCCCGGTAGCCGCCTAATACCGGCATGGCGAAAACCACCGCCGATCTCAAGCGCCGCCGGACGAGAAGGAAGTCGCAAAAACCTAGACGCAGAGTCCGAGTTTTTTGGAGAGACGCAGAGTATTGTGTGAAATTACTTATAGATACTAATATCATATATTAATTTAAAATTATACTAGCCCCTTAACATGTGATCTGTACATGTCAATTGACTTTTATTTTTTATTTTTTAAATTAAAAATTAAAAAAGTTACAACAATTACTCTCCTAATTTTGGGGAAGCTTCTCCTTTTTTTCATGGGATGTATTGCAATTTTTTTAAATATGATATTACTCTATTGACTATCTTATCCTCATATAGCTTCTCCTTATGTGAGGGCATATATGGTACTTAAAAAATTTAACCACTCATTCAAAAATTGGCTTAATTATATAAAATAATAATAATAATAATAACTAAGGGATAAGAAGGTAAATGATAAAATAAAAATTGAAAAAGATAAAAAAAAACCCAATATTTCACTCTGTACATATAACTTCCAAGGTTTTAAATTTCTCCAAAACTGTCTAAATTTCCTTAATTTTGAAGTACCGAAACGAAATTCATATGCTATATCATTTCTGTCAGGAGTTTCCCATAATTTTCCGCAATTTTCAGTACATTTCCGCGAAATTCTTCATTTCTGAAATATCTACACACAAAATATATTTAAAAATTCACACCAAAATTTTGTCCAAAATTTTTCCAAAATTTGTATGTCACCGACAACAAAGTTTTTTACTTATATTTCATAGAGAAAATATGAAATTTTGATTTTTTTTTTCCCAATCAAGTTGAATACAACAAAAAATCTTTTTGCTTTTATCTGCTACCAAAATTATTTCTAGAATTCATGTAATTGGGAGCAGTATTATATGATATTTAATAGAAGCAGTTCAATCATATGGATCGAACCACATAGCAGTATCTCTTATTATTAGTACTTTATATTGCTTTTGTTGTACTTGTTCAGTTTCATTCACGGGGTTTTAGTATTACGACCCCCGTCTCCCCCCGTTTGTATTTTTCTAATTATTAGTGAAAAAAGCATGATGGTCAAGCCTCCCCTGGGTTCTAGCTATAAAAAAAAAAAAAAAAATCACATTTACACTATCAATATATAGTACAATTATAATTACACTAGCAACGTGCCCGCATTTCTTGCGGGTGATAATGTGTTGTTAATGAAAAATAGATCGATTAAAAAAAATAGTGATTATTTATTTTTTAGACATAGAATAGTGGTGGTTTGGGTATTTTTTTCAATTTACTCTTTTATTTATTTATATTTTATTAAC